>NC_045428.1:607664514-607868692 GCF_902635505.1 Sarcophilus harrisii
GTGGTACAGAGTTCAAGGAAGCGCTCCTTGCCCAAGAGCAAGTTCTCCACATTCTCCAGCATGACCTTTTTGTGCAGCTCTTTCTGATCTAGATTCCGGCAATCCCCACTCCTCTGGGCTGGAGTCCACAGCCACATCCTTGAAGGTCTGGGTCCACAAAACACCAAGACCAGAGGACATAAGGATTGAAACGTAACCATATTTGAGCTAATCAATGCTCACCTCAATTTACAGAGGGACCTGAAACATGGAGGAGGTATCTGCCCAAAGGTGACAGCCCTTACAGGATTCAGAACCAAAGCCCCCAAAGAACAATGGAATATAGAGAAACACATCATATAGTTTCTGGTGCAAGATAAAATTGAGAAATGTCTTACTTGGAAATTACTGCCTGTGCAATTGAGAGAGTCTCTACGAAGAGAGACATGAAAGTTTTGGAGATGAAATCAGTTCAGTGTTATGTTAATAAAATGGCATGATGCATTGTGAAGCTAGCAAGTATTATGTGCTGTGACAAAACATTTCCAAGATCACTAGGGAGAAAGAAAAGATCTTGAATTTTCAAAAGCCACTTAGAATTCTTATCCAGATGAAAACACTATCCTTCCCCAATAATATTTTATTTTTCAAATGCAACGCACAGATAGTTTTCAACATTCATTTTCGTAGATTTGTTAACCCCCAAATTTCAGAATCCACTTCTTAATGGATCTGCTTCAATAAGTGCAATTTACAAAGTGTACAGTTAGCTAGCTCCCTACTGGCCTCAAGGATTAACCAAAGTCAGGATAAGGAAAAGTCCTTGGTCTTTAGGAATTTAGAAGTGAAGAGACAGACAAACTGTCACAAGGCGGCTCCACCAGCCTCCTTTCTCCTGAGGTCCTGCTTCAAAGTGGTGCAAGCTTGTCTCCTCTACCCTCTAATCCCTCCTATGATTGATTATCTTGTACAAAAGACTGAGCCAGCACAGAATAGTGAGAAGGGGATTTTTCCAAACATGTGTTAATAGAATCATTGTCCAATAGGTAATTAGCCTTGAGTGCTCAGTTGTCTGATTCAAGCACACCTTTTAAGAGTTTCAGCCCTTTACACAAAAGCAAACTAAAGCAGAGAGAAGGGATTTATCCAAAGGTCACATCCTGCATGAGAACACTTGGAGGCACAGTCATGCAAAGGCTTCCGACCGACACTGTAAACAGCTGGTGTGGCCACAGCTGCCAAAATGTCTTCCATGTGAGAATGGAAGCTTCTTGAGGGCAGGGACTGATTTTTCCTTCTTTTCATGTCCTATATATTTAAACAAAACCTCTTCCCAAACAAATACCTGTTGCTTTGACCCAAGCAATGGTAAAGGGAGAGAAAGGCTAAGTATGAGGCGAGTATGATGGAATTATTCTAGAAGTACCTAATTGCAGCTGCGAAGTCTCAGGAGATAAAGAAAATAAAATGGAATAAAAGAAAACCTACCAGGAAGCAAAGAAACGCTGGACAGCTCCTGAACTATAGGTACCATTTATTATGTAGGTTTTTTATTTTATCGAATCAGCTGTCAAGTTCTGCTGGTTACCTAAAATTTTTTTCTTCTTTTCTTTTGTATTTAAGGTTAAAACAAATTAGAACATGGGCCACTAGATGGGGCAGTGGATAGAGTACTGATCCTGAAGTCAGGAGTATCTGAATTCAAATCTTCCCTCAGACACTTAATACTTCCTAGCTATGTGACCCTGGGCAAAGTCACTGAACTCTAATTGCCTCAGCCAAAAAAAAAAATCATAATAATAATCATATAAATGGTAAAGAGAAGGGATTCAGAGAGATTTGGGGAGATCTGTGTAGTCTGAGGCAGCAGGAGCTCAGCAGCAGCAGGAAGACAGTTTCTTCTCTGCTTCCAGCCAGGGAAAGGAGAAGAGCTGAAGAAGCTTCCAGGGTTCTGCTCCAGGAAACAAGGTCGAGGATTTCCAGGAAAGTCAGTGGCTACAAAAGAGAGCTTGGCCATAAGACCCAGAGGCCAGAAGGGGTGTGTGTGTGTGTGTGTGTGTGTGTGTCATGTGTGTGAGAGAAAGAGAGAGAGAGAGAGTGTGTGTGTGTATGTGTATGCGTGTGTGTGTGTGTGTGAGAGTGTGTGTGTATGTATGTGTATGCGTGTGTGTGTATGTGTGTGTGTGTGTGAGAGAGAGAGAGAGAGAATATGGGTATGTGTCTAGTGGGGAGATGGTGCTGGACTAAAGCAAAGATATGATATCTGCAGGACAGACACTAATGAATGAAGGGGTCACCCTTGTCAGTGACCTATACTAAGTGAAAATTTAAACAAACGTGGAGGCAACAACTGGGAAAAGGGAGTTAGTGTTCAAGATGCCAAAGGGACAGTGAATCAGTTCAAAACATAGCAGAGAGGAGGGCAGTGTTGTTCTTACTGCATTCACTTTGCTACCCATTTTTGTAAAGGATTCACAGATAAGAGCCTCACAGACCATCCTCCAGATCTATGAAAAAGGCTTCTTGGGCTGATGTTGCCCAGATCTGTGGGCAGAATACACTCACCTAGGGTGGGGGTCTGCGGTTCTCAGGAACCATTCCCTCTGGCTCCAGGCTCCCTGCTTGGACCAGGCCCTGGTCCTCTGCAGGATGTTGGGAGGGGATGATCATAACTGAACAGATGTCGTTCCCTTCTTTTCCTGGAGGTCTGAGGTCAGCTAGTCTACAGGAAATTACAGAGGGTGAGGTTCCATGGAAGTTACTAAGCCTCTGGCCCTGCCCTTAGGGCACAGACCCCAACCAACAGGGGGAGGGAGACTGAAAGGAGGACCAGGTTGAAAAATATAAATAGTAGAGTCAAGATGGGAGAGAAAAGGCAGGATATTGCCTGAACTCTCTCCAGTTTCCTATGAAATAACTTTCAGTTAAGAGTGGAGTGACAGGATCTACAAAAGGATCTTGAGAAACAATTTTGCAGTCCAGATAATTGAGAAGGACTGCTGGAAAGATGTCTCACTTGGGTAAAGGTAAAAGGCAAACAGAGCCCCAGCACAAATCAACAACTAAGGCCCAGTGTTCCCTGACAAGCCAAGATTGGGAAGATAATTAACTAAATTGATTTAGGGGAGGAGAGGATGGTGAGGTACAAAGTCACCAGCCTAACCTCCTACTCCAGACCCCCCTGGCTCCAGTGGCCAGATATAGATCAGGATAACTGGAGATGACACTGGAAGCAGTGGAGACCTTGACCTTAAGCTAAGCTCTCAGTCTGAAGGAGGCAACACCCATTGAGTGATTAAAGTTGGGGAAGAAATGAAGACAAGAATGTTCTCTTTTACCCAGTCAAAAACAACAAGTCTGGGAGGGCAAAGTACCCAGGGCTATTGGCCAGGGTCAGTCAGGAGTTTATAAGATAGAAGGGACAGGGAATAAGATGCCTCTGGGAGGATGGTATAAACTTGAAGATGAGCTCACCTTCTCTTACTCCTACTCTTCTGACTCCCTTCCTCTCCCCCACCTTCCTACAGATCCAAGAGGCAGGAGGGATTTAAGGCCCCAGATGGGATGAGAGTGTGTAGAAACTCAATGTCCCCTGAGTCAGAAATCTCCCTCCCAGTGATACTTGTCTTCCCAGCATCCCTCTCCCCAACAGACATATTATCTAGACAATAAACTGACTGAGGGAACCAGTAAGGAGGTAAGGGCTCTAAGATGGAGCCCCCAGCAAAACATCAGAGGAAGCCTAAGCCAGGGAAGCAATCAAGTCTGGGATTCAAGTCCCAGGACCTATGGTGGGGAAAGGAGCAGGGTGCTGAGAAGCCTGGGTAAAAAAGAAGACATTTAAGTGTCCAGAAGTGATTTAGGTGAGTAGTTGAATCAGGAAAAACAGGATGGCTGAGTGCTGAAATCTAAGCAGAAGATGGGGGAAGGTTCCTAAGACTCTTGGGTAGATTTTAGGTTTAGAATCTTTAAAGGGAATGTGGAAACAGTGAGCCACATGCCTGGGAAGAAGCCCAAGATCTGTGGGTCCAGAAAAGTTGGCCCATGGTGGATGACTTCACTATTCTCAGCAGTACAATGATCCAAGACAATCCCAAAGGACAATGGATGAAAAATGCTATCCATTTATTAAAAAAAAAAACTGATATAAGCTGAATATACACACTATTTTTCACTTCTTTCCTTCCTTTTTTTCTTCCTTCCTTCCTTCTATTTTTTTTCTCCTTTCTTTCCTTTCTCTTTCTTTCTTTTTATTTGCATCTTCTTGCAAAAAAATTACTAATATGCAAATGTTTTACATGATTATACTAATATAACCTATATCACATTGCTAAACATCTCAAGATGAGTTAAGGCTCAGCTGCTTTATCACTTTTGAATATCCCTCTGCTGCTGTAATCCTCATCTTCAATTGATGAATTCTTCCCAGGACTTCCATTTTTTTTTTTTAAATTTTTGAAGGCATTCCCCTATATTTGGTGTTTTCCATTTCGTTGCCCTATGCCTGTCATTTGTTCTCATTTTTAATTGTTTTTATTTTGTTGTGATTTTAGCTTATTTTTTATTCATATTTTTTGCTCTTCTTTTTAATCAGATTAGTTAAGTGTTCATCAATTTCATTAGTTTTTTTTTCAAAAAACCAAATGTTAATCTCATTCATCAATTTATGGGGAATTCTAGTTTATCTATTTTCCTTCTAAATTTTTACATCTCCTGTTTTGTGGTTATTTTAGATTTGTTGGTTTTGCAATTTTGAATACATGTTCATTAGCCTCTTTTTCTATTTAATTAATGTATGATTATATGCATATTATTTTTTTCTTGATGACTGAATTAACTACATCCTTAACACTATCACAATCATCCTTCCCAATTGATGGGCATCCCTTCAATTTCCAATTCTTTGCCACTACAAAGAGGTATTGTTTTTATAAAATGGGGCATTTTTCTTTTTAATCTCTTTGGGGTTGGTTATTGTTGTCCTTAGTTCTCAAAGATCAAAATGACATCACTAAGTTAGAGTGGAGTTATAATGTGTCCAACTGTGGCTGATTGGACCAATACTCGTTCAGAATCATCTACCACAGGTCAGATGGAAATAATCCCTATGACCATTTGGGGTAGATTCCCTAACTTTACACATCTCCCATTTCTTCTGAGCTAATTCAATTTGGCTTTCAGCGTGTGCACATTGAATGTAGCAATGATGTGCAGAATCAACTTTGCAATTTTTGTACAATTTTAGTGTTTTGACCCCAGGATGGGGATCTGCACCTGCAATGGTAATTAGGCCACAGTTGGGTAAACAGACATTTTTAGAGCACCTTTCATAGCCCCTCCATTATGCCTGGAGGTGAGCCTGTGATACTTAAAAGGCTTTTCAGATACACAGGGAGTTGGTGAATCTCACTGCTGCTTCTAGCAGGAACATGATCTTATGGGTGGTCACACATGGGCTTAATCCACATGGGACAATGACATGAGCTGTTAAATATTTATTAGCCAAGCCAGTGGAATCCTTGTGTAATCTCCTTGCCCATTTCCCAGCCCTTGATATGTATTCATCATTTACATATTTTACAAGTTGTGTGTGTGTGTGTGTGTGTGTGTGTGTGTGTGCAATCA
The DNA here is from genome assembly GCF_902635505.1 of Sarcophilus harrisii. NCBI lineage: Eukaryota > Metazoa > Chordata > Mammalia > Dasyuromorphia > Dasyuridae > Sarcophilus > Sarcophilus harrisii. The sequence goes on from NC_045428.1 coordinate 607,670,119, forward strand.
GTTGTGTGCTTTCTCCCTTATAATAAACTGTGCAAGAATATAATCAGTGAATTCCATGTGATGTGTATGTGAGGAAAACCAGGAATCTTTTGCAGGCAATTAATTCTTCAAGATATTGGATAAAAAATCTTTTTAAAACTAATCTGCCTGTGGAGTGGTTACTAAAAATAACTACTCTAGTAGGGACTAACAAATCACGTTTTTGTGCGGATGCTGACCCACACCTCATAGCCATGCCTTGAATCATGAAGAGATTTTGATGGGGGAAATGTAAATAAGAAACGATTCTCCAGATGCTACACATTTTTGCTATTAAATGTCATTTCATTTGATTCACCCTACTATCCGAACCTGTCAAGCTCTTTCTAAATTCGTTGGGTTGAATCTCATAAAATGAAATTAAATATAAAGTCTTAGACCTGGAATCTAAATTGATATTACATGAATTTAGGAGGGAAGCATGAAACAACTGTGCAGAAAGGAGTGTGTCTAGAAAAAATGTGGGGGCATTAATGGACTTCAAGTTCAAAATAAATTGGCAGGGTCATAAGTCAACCAAAACCAGTTCTGAGAAAAACATCAGGTAGGGAGTTTGAGCCAGAACAGCTACCAATTTACAAGGTAGGTTTCCTTACGTGAGATCAGGAAGATCAGAAAATTGAGCCAGAAACAAAACATTAACCACTTTCTCTTGATTTGTTTATAAATCAGACCATGAAAGCTGAGCCTATTCATTTTAGCTAAAATAAATAAATAAATGATATTATGATCCAATAATGTGTAAATGACAGAAGGCATCCTCAAGTCACACAAGCAAAATTGCTGCAGAGAAATCCCTGACTTTGTCTATAGCATGGAAGGAGTCATGTCTTGGGCTCTTCTCAGGTGAGAATAAGATGGCATAACGTGCTTGTTTTTCTCCAGGTCCCTCAGGCTTAGACTGAAATTCTGCTCACCACATCAAGAACATGATTCCTATGGATATTTTCCTGAGCATTGTTTTCTTAGCCCAGACAGAAATTGGGATTCAGGGAAACCTCTTCCTACTTTATCTCTACAGCTTCTTCTTCTTCACTGGTCAGGGGCTGAGGCCCATAGATCCGATTCTTACCCAGCTGACTTTGGACAACTTCTTACTATTTAAAGGGCTTCCTTCAGGGATTGGTAACTTTGGGTGTGAAGAATTTTCTGGATGGTATCAGCTGTAAAATTATATTCTACCTTCATAGAGTAGGTCAGGGGCTTTCCTTCAGCATAACTTGCCTTCTGAGTGGTTTTCAGGCCATCATCATCAGTCCCCAGAACCCTAGGTTCACAAAGCTTAAAACTAGAATCCTAAAATACATAATCCCTTCTGTTCTCCTCTGCTGGATTTTCTCCGTGCTGCAAAATATTTTTATACTTGAAAAATTTAAAGGACCAAGGAGCACCAGAAACATCTAAGAAACAAAAGAATGCAGGTTATGTTCAGTTACTGTAGCTCCTATTAGTGCCCCACTCTATGCAGTTGTGTTCTCACTGCCTGATGCTGTGTGTCTGACCTTCATCAGCTTTACCAGTGGCAACAAAGTTTATCTCCTGTACAAGCTTAAGAGAGTCCATCAGCTTTACTCTGACAGATTTCTCCCCAGAGACCAGAGCCACCCAGATGATCCTCTTGCTGGTGAACACCTTTTGTCAATTTTTACTTGCTCAATTCGAACTTGGCAACATGTAAGCCCTCAAGAACACCTAGACCTTGGCTGTTGCTTAGCTCTGCTTTCTTAGCTTCCTCTTTCCCAAGGGTTAACCCCTTTGTTCTGACCAGCAGTGACTCACAAATCCTGAAGTACTATAGGGCTGTCAAGGAAAAAAAACTCCTCATACTGAAGCTGACTACAGTCCCTACCCAGTCCCTAATTTTGTTCAACATAGAATTTTGGCCATTTGCAAGCAACATTACCCCTTTGAAACTTGAGCCTGAGCTCGATTTTCCAAAATTGTCTCCAGCACTCCATTAAATTGATAGATTTTTTTTCTATTTTAATAGACCTCTTTATTTGTTTTTTAACACACATTCCTTTGTGAATCGTACTGGGAGAGCAAAATCAGTGTAAAAGGGAAAACCATGACACCATTTAGTTGATGGAAATGATTTTCAACCTGAAGGTTTCCAGGAATTCCTGAGCTGTGCTTTATTTGAGGCCTTTTTGGGGAGCTCTTTTGCTGGGCTATGAGCAAAACTTTGTTTTCACCTAACCCCTCAGCCCTAGCACTCGAAACAGCCCCAGCCCTACCCCTGCCCAAGATAAGGATGAACAATTAGAAACTTCTTTCTCTAGGGAACGTAATTATCCTTATTATATCTGTACAAAAATGTATATTCCAACTTTACCAAATGAACTATTGAGCAAGTATTGAAAAAGCTACAGGAAGCTTGACATTCTGAAAATGTTACATGGGAAATTAGTCAATTGTCTAAGATACAACATAAAATAGCCAATTCTCATAATGTCAGTATTGATCCTCATGATATTGCAAACAGGTTGTTGAACTGGATCAATCAACTCTGTCTTCTTAATAATGTATCAAGCTTGTTATTACATTTTTTGCCTTGGATATTTTGTTACCCTGGCATGTTTCCTCTTGCCCCATTTTTTAACACATGCTTTAAACTCCTTAGATGAGCTTCAAGCATCCTTTCTGTATCTCAAGGTAGCACAAATGAACAGGGAGAGGTTGAGGGCCAGCTCTGAAAAGACAGAGGATTCAGACCAGCTCAGGTTTTCCCTGTAACTTGTCCCCTGTTCGATGGCTGTGAGAACTCAGGATGATGTCTCAGCACCCCTCTGTTCTGTCTCTAGGGAAAAGGATGTCCTTGGAAATTGCAAGAAAGGGAGGAAACTGTCTGGGTGATTTCATTGCTAATAGTCCCATGAAAAAAGACTAATGTTCCTGAGAGAACACACTATTGTCTTGGTGAAAGATATATAAACCATTATCCTCAGATGAATAAATGGAGCTTGCTCTTCTTTCCCACCTGACCTGTTGTTTCATGTCAGTTTGTCCTCCAACCCTTCCCCCACCAAGGTCTAGCAGCTCACAGGGTGCCTGTCTGCTAGGGCTGGATGGGCAGCAACATGAGATAATTCTAAGATAATTAACTGAATTCACGTTATTTGGCAATTTTCTCTCATGTTTCAAAAATATTATTCATGCCATTATTTTTATTCTGATTTTTCTCACTTTGGAATTTAGGGGAAAATATTTTCTTAGAAATACTGATATTTGAAAAATAATTTCTAGAGCATTATGTAAATGTTTCCTTAGGAAATGAACACCTCTTTTGATATGGACTCTGTAAAATTAATGTGAAAAATTGTAGCTAGAATGTTTGAAAACTTACCTGTTTTTCTGGTATATTTTCCTTTAAAAGGAATATTAATTTTTTTAACTAAATAATAAATTCTTCTCCCCAATTCTTTACTTTTTACAATTGTCAAATACAAGATTATAATTTACGTGATATCTCACACTGAGTGGGACAATGACCACCCAACCCAAAATAGTTCAAATAGACATTTCTCAGAGTCAGAGCAGAAAGCAGTTGATTCCATTTCTGCAGGAATGTGGCATCACCTCAAATAGTGCAGTCTAGCGAAGGGAAGCAACGAACAGGAGACGGAACAGTATTTTTTACACTCTGGACTGAGCAATTTTACCACACAGTGTACTCCAGCTATCCCGTACTTTGTTTCATGACTCGCAATGTGTCATAGGAACCTACTCGACTTAAGAACAGTAACTACACATTACAAAGCTTACTGATGTAGCAAAATGGTTTGTTCAAGACTAAGCAAGGGTACAAGGGGAAGAGTTTTTCTGGAAATGCATCCCTAAACTATGGCACTCTTCTTGGGGTAAGCTTCCTGAAAAGGGCTCACTTCCCCAAGAACCCACCTGATACAATTTAGCAACATAAGGTCAAAATGGAGACGCTTCTTCGGACACCAATCTTGGGATTTTAGAGAAAAACTCCAATCTTTTTTCTGACCTTTATACAAAGTATAAAATTGATCTGGCAGTAGGAAGAGGCCTTCCCTCATTCATTATATTCACATGTTTCATCTGCAGCAAGATTTCTACACAAAGGATGAGATACAGGTAAATGCTTTTCTGCAAATACATTTTGTATAATGCTTCTTTCCAGTGTGAATATTGTCATTTATACTGACCCTTATGTTCCAGGTAAGGGCACGTCTTCCTTCGGCACATTTGTAAGTCTTCTCTCCACTCAGTATCCTGAGATGCAAACTCAGAGATGAACATGGGCTAAAGACTTTCCCATGCCAAGTCCAGAGGAGATTTCTTCCCAAGCAGAAAATCCCTGCTGACTAACAAGCTCTGTCCTCCATCTTTATGTCTTTATCCATGATTTCAATCTTCTAGGAATTTTCTGGAGACAATTCAGGGATGAAGTGAGCCTGGATGTTTTTCCACATGAATTATATGAATGAGGTTTCACATGTAGTATAGGATCATCCATGTGTAGTCAGGGACTAATATATATTGAAAACTTTACCATGATCCAGACATTCAAAAGTTTTCCTCTAATGTGCACTCTCTGTTTAAATCTGTTAAGCTTTGCCTGAAGGTTTTCACATTCATGAGGTTTCTGTCCAATGTGGATTTTCTCATGTTTACCAAGACTGTTGCATCATGTGAAAGTCTTTCCATAGTCACTACATTCAGAAGGCTTCTCTCCAGTGTGGATTCTGTGATGGGAAGTAAGATTGCTATGTTGTATGAAAGCCTTTCCACATTTGTAACTTTCATAGGGCTACTCTCCAGTGTGGATTCTCTGATGTTTAGCAAGACTGGAGCAATATGTGAAAGTCTTTCCACATTTGTTACATTCATAAGGCTTCTCTCCAGTGTGGATTCTCTGATGAATAGCAACATGGGAGCGTTGTGTAAAAGCCTTTCCACAGTCATTACATTCATAAGGTTTCTCTCCAGTGTGGATTCTCTGATGGTCAGCAAGATGGGAGCGCTTTGTGAAAGCCTTTCTACATTGCTTACATTCATAAGGCTTCTCTCCAGTGTGAATTATCTGATGTTTAGCAAGACTGGAACAATATGTATAAGTCTTTCCACATTCATTACATTCATAAGGCTTCTCTCCAGTGTGGATTCTCTGATGGTCAGCAAGATGGGAGCGCTTTGTGAAAGCCTTTCTACATTGCTTACATTCATAAGGCTTCTCTCCAGTGTGGATTCTCTGATGGTCAGCAAGACTGGAGTGTGATGTGAAAGTTTTTCTACAGGCATTACATTCATAAGGCTTCTCTCCAGTGTGGATTCTCTGATGGACAACAACACTGGAGTGTGATGTGAAAGTCTTTCCACAGTCATTACATCCATAAGGCTTCTCTCCAGTATGGATTCTCTTATGTGCATTAATATAGGAGCGATATGCGAAAGCCTTTCCACAGTCATTACATTCATATGGCTTTTCTCCAGTATGGATTCTCTGATGTTCATGAAGACTGTCACTCCGTGTGAAAGTCTTTCCACATTTGTTACATTCATAAGGTTTCTCTCCAGTGTGGATTCTCTGATGTAGAGCAAGTTTAGATTTGCATCTGAAACTCTGTCCACACTGATTACATTCATAAGGTTTTTCTCCAGTGTGGATTCTCTGATGTTGAGCCAATTTAGAATACCATTGGAAATCCTTTCCACATCGATTACATTTGTAAGATTGTTTTTCTGCATGAATTCTCTCATGTTTAGCAGGAGTAGATTGCTCTCTCAAAGTCTTTCCATTCCAAAGTTCCTTACATTCATAAGGTTTTTCTCCAGCATGGATTCTCTGATGCTTGGCAAGGGAAGAGAATACAAGAAAAGTTTTATCAAATTCATGACACTCAGGCGTTTTCTCGTCAGGATATATATTCTTATCTTTAGAAACACTGGAACTCCTTCTTAAAGCTTTTTTCTGTGTATTCCATTCACAATATTCTTCTCCAATGTAGTTTCTTTTTTGTTTAGCAACAACAGCCCTGTATTCACTATATTCAAAAAGGTCTTTCCATGAGATCATTTTCAGATTTGAACTCCTCTCCTTCATGTCAAACCATGTCTCTGCATCTGAAAGAAACAAACACACACATGAATAAATATACCCTCTAATGCTGGCTGGTAATAAAATCATCGACTTTTAATTGCTCCAGGCAAAAAGTATCAAACGGAAATGGACAGATTCAATCATTTTTAAATACTATTAGCTCACACCATTAAAGGGATTCAATTAACACAGAGTTCCACCCACAATACAATGACATTGGACCATCACAACAAAGCTGAGACAAAGGCAAGGTGAAAGTTCTCATAATTTAGAAACCAGGCTATGAACTATGAATGGCTGAGTAACCTGATCCAAATCCCTGCAGCAGAGATTAGAACTGAAAACTAGAAACTAGGGCTTCTCAATCCATTGCACTACATAGATGTGTTCCATTTTGCTTCCAATCATTTCTTTTCAATTTAATCTCAAGCACCACTTAGCTGTGCACCACTGGGAATGTGCTTCTTTGGCTCAGTTTTCTTTTGGAGTGAAGATAATTATTGTACCCACTTCCCAGGTTGTTGTGAGCATCAAAAGAGATAATACCTATAAAACTCTTGGCACACAGTAGTCACCATATGCTTGTTAACTACTATCATTGTCACTATGATTTTGATTCTCTCCACCTCAACTCTTCCTTCCTTCATAAACTTCCCTTCCCCTCTTTCTATATACAAATGTCTGTTGAACATGATGCATTTCCATTAAAAAACACTTTCCTTTCCCTTGATTAGCTAAGAATAAGTGTCATAAACTGTTGCTTCTCTTCAAACCATCTCCAAGTTTATATGCTGGATTTAAAACTTCTTGACAGCTTCTCTTTGTATATATCCAGGGCTTAATGCAATGCAAAGAGTAGACCAGGTGCTTAATCGATGTTTATTGATTGGTTGACATTACCCAAGGCTAATCATATGGTCTAATCCCACTCAGTGCTTTCATGCTGGTCCCTCCGAGGTAACAAATCTATGTTTCTATTTATGTCTCTTTCCTGCTCCTTCTCACCTATGAACAAATTTTATAATGAAGATAACAAGGGCCTAGGGCTCCTGGTTATTTTATGAAATAACCAGGAGTCTTTCCCTCCATATACTTAACCTAAGGGAAGCTGTCAGTTATGTAGTGAATGACTTGGATTTAAGAAAGGGAGGGCTGTCCAAGATCACCAGTCTTACTTTCCCCCACAAAGCCATCTGCATCCCGTGGCCAGGTACAAATCATGATTAGTGCAGATGACTCTGGATACAGATGGCCAGGGGAGACCTGGCCTTCTTAAGGTAAGGTCTCCAACGGGTCTCCTGTGACTTAGGCTGCCCCCATCCAGTCATTAAGGCTAGAGAACAATGGAGGCAAAGAATCTCCTCTCTTACCTGGGCTAAAAAAAATCTCAACAAATAAAAAGGAATGAAGATTCAGAAGAACCTCAGGGGTTCTGGCCAAAGCAGAAATTACTGAAATTTACACTTAATCTGAGTCAATGAGGACCCAAACAAAGACCAAATAAATTTAGCAAGGGATCTATGGGTAGTCAAAGAGAATCAGACTGATTTTCATTTAAGGTTTGCTTATTAAGAAAGGAACTGGGGCAGCTAGATGGCCACTGGATAGAGTTCCAGCCCTGAAGTCAAGAGAACCCAAGTTCAGATCTGGCCTCAGCCACTTAATACTTCCTAGCTATGTGTCCCTGGGTGAGTCATTTAACCCCAATTGCCTCAAAAAAAAAAAAAAAAGGAAAGAAAGAAAAAAAGCAAGGAAAGCAAGAAGGAAATCTATTCAGGGATGGATTCAGTGATGAAGGGGGGGGGGGGAATGCCTTTAAGAACATTTGTAGGTAAGGGTATATGATATCCTATGTGAGCAGAGGGAAGGAAGGAAGGAAGAAAAGAAAGAAGGAAACAGGCAATGAATGAACAAGAATGGGAAAGAGAGAGAAGGGAAGAAGGGAGGGAAGGAGGAAGGAAGGGAGTCTTTCAATTGATCAATTCCAGCCTGTGGCCAGCTTTACTCAGAGGTTGCTGCTTTTCCTATGTATCTGTTTAACTGTAGCCTGCATGGGGGAGTTGGCAGAGGATGAAAAGGGGGAAAAGAATAAAGTAAAAGCACACAACAGAGAGCAAAAGAAAAACTACAGGAAACCAAAAGTGATGTATGGTTCTGAATACATTATCTTTCATTTACAGTTTATGGAAATTTATTATTACAGATTTTGAATCCTCCCTTAGGTTTTGCTGAACATAAAAACATTTTTAAAATGTGTTCTTTTCTGTCTTTTTCTAATTTGTTTTTAGTTTTAAATAAATATTAAAAAGTAAAAATGAATACTTTTTGGCTTAAGGAAGGCCTGAGAAAAGTCATATTAGACAACCTGAGCCCTCTTTCTTTGGTTGTAGATAGTTAGACAGCCCCAAATTTCCAACAAAGACTTTCGCTAGGATCATTAATGCTTCATTAGAAGGGAACTAAAAGGCTCTGGAGTCCAACCCCCTCATTTTACAGATGAAGAGACTGAGGTTCAGAAGTTCAGTGAGGTGCTCAGGATCTCACTACCACAAGAGTCTGAAAAAGCATTCCAAGCCAGTTTTCCTACCCACACGCCCATCACATGAAGAAGCCTCTGGGACAGCAGCCTGCACCCCACCATGCAACTCACTCACCAGGACAGGAGTTCCTCAGGCCTCCTCTATCCACATGGGAGATGAAATCTTCTCTGGGAACTGGAAGTCCTGGGGAGGGGGAGGATAGTGGGTGTGAGCCTTGAAACTTGTCATTATTCCTCATTGCAATAGGGTCGGGGTGTGATACCCACTGGGTGGTTCCATGGAGAACTGAAAGATGGTTTTCAGGGTGCTTATTGCCAGGGGAAGACAGCAGAGGGGAAAGAAGGCCATGCAAGCAATCTGGAATCAGAAGATCCTGATTTTGCTGCCTCCTTCACAACAGGATGGCCACATCCCACAGCTTCCATTTTCTGGACATTAGAGGCAGCTGGTAACACAGAGAAGGAAGCACCAGGCCTGCAGTCAGGAACCCTGAGTTCAAATTTGGATTTAGACACATCCTGACAGTGTGACTCTGGGGAAGTAATTTCATCTTTTTGCTTCAGCCTCCAGACCTGTAAAATGGGGTTAAAGATGGTGGCCAAAAACAAAGGATGATCAAGTGCTACAATGCGCCTGACAGAAGTTCTGAACACAAGAACAAGGGCCCACTTGCTGTGCTGGGGTTTTATGAGTTACACCGGGGGCAGTGGGGTAAAAATGTTTGGTTTTTTTTTTAACCAAAAGAACATTGCAAAGACAAAATGGTTCTCCTGAAGAGGAAAGGGATTCCTTCTCCTATCCCATGTTCAATGAAAAGGGGCAGGATCAGTTTTCAGTAGGTTTGCAGACAAAACTGCCAGGTTACCATCCTATAATGCAAACACCACTTGTACAAGAGCCAGGCAGCAGAAGGACCTGTCTCTTGGGGACAGAAGGCAGCCCTTGGGCCTTTCTGAGAACTGGTAAAAGCCTGAAACTCTGCACCCTAGGGAGGGGATGGTGACAATCCTTTTGATAGAGTTCCAAGGGAAGCGCTCCTTACCCAGGGAGAGCAAGTTCTCAGCATTCTCCAGCATGACCTCCTTGTGCAGCTCTTTCTCACCCGGGTCCAACAGACTCCACTCCTCTGGGCTGAAGTCCACAGCCACATCCTTGAAGGTCACCAACTCCTAAAACACCAACACCCAGAGGACTTAAGAGTTGAAGCATGCTTCATTACTGACCTAATCCAATGCTCCTCAATTTACAGAAGGGACTTAAAGCACGGAGGAGGGATCTGCCCAAAGATGACAGCCCTTATTGGATTCAGAGCCAGCACTGAAACTAAAGCCCCCCAAAGACCAGTGGAATGTAGAAAAACACTTTTTATATTTTCAGATGGAATAAAATTGAGAAATGTCTTACTAGGAATATACTGCCTGTGGAATCAGGAAAGCTATGGGTTCTATCAGAGAGAGATGAGGATTTTTGGAGGTGAAATCAGACAGTGCTATGTTAAGAAAATGGCATGAAGTGTTTGTGTGAAGCTAGCAAGTATTATGTGCTGTAGAGCTAAAACATTTCCACGATCACTGAGGAGAAAAAAAGATGCTGTGAATTTTCCAAATTCAGAAATTATGTCTTATTCAGATGAAAACAAGATGCTTCCTCCCCAAAAGATTTTTACTTTTCCAAATGCAAGTATAGACAGTTTTCAACATTCATTTTTTTAAGATTATGCATTCCAAATTTCAGAATCACACACTTCTTAATGGATCTGGCTCAATGGTCATCAATTTACAAAAGCAAACTGAAGCAGAGAGAAGGGATTTACTCAAAAGTCACATCCCTTATGAGAACCCTTGGAAACAGTCATGCAAACTGTACAGAGCTGGGGTGGACACAGCTGCCGACATGTTGTCTTCCATGTTAGAATGGAATGAACCTTCTTGTGGGCAGGGACTGATTTTCCCTTCTTTACATCTCCCATATATATTCATACAGAGCCCCTTCCCTTTCTAAATGCCTGTTGCTTTAACTGAAGCAATGGTAAAAGGAGAGAAAGGCTAAGTATGAGCTGAGTATGATGGAGTTATTGTAGAAGTGCCTAATTGCAGCTGAGAAATCTCAGGAAATAAAGAAAATACAATGGAATAAAAGAAAACCCACCAGGAAGCAAAGAAACGCTGGACAGCTCCTGAACCATGGGTAGCATTTCTTATGTAGGTTTGTTTTATGGAATCTGCTCTTATGTTCTGCTGGTTACCTGAAATTTTTTTATCTTCTCTTATTGTTTGAATACATGGGAACTGTTGAAATACACGGGAGCTACCTGACAGTGGCTGCTGGAGATCCAACCCAGTATGGATCTCCTCTTGGAGAGGATGATACAAGGAAACTGAGAGGAAGTTGCTGTTCTTTGACCTCTCTGACTGAGAGGCCGTTTGCCTGACCTCTCTTCTCTTCCCTCTGACTCCAATTTATCTCATTCCCAGTCCCCAATACCTGTGTCAGCAAAGGCTGCCCTGCAACTCCTTCAGATGTATGATCCACAGCTGTGCAGGCTCTCAGGGAATTGACCTGTCCCTTAATATCTTATTTTGTATTTAAGGTTAAAACAAATTATAATAGGGGCCACTAGATGGGGCAGTGGATAGAGCACTGACCCTGAAGTCAGGAGAACCTGAGTTCAAATCCCACCTCAAACACTTAATACTTCCTAGCTGCGTGACCCTGGGCAAAGTCACTTAACCCAATTGCCTCAGCAAAAAATAAATATTATAATAATAACCCCCAAAATGGTAAAGACAAGAGATTCAGAGAGATTTGGGAAGCTCTGTGTCATAGGAGCTGAGCAGCAGCAGGGGGACAATTTCTGCTCTGCTACCAGCCAGGGAAAGGACAAGACCTGGGGAAGCTTCCAGGGTTCTGCTCCAGACAACAGGGTCAAGGGTTTGAGGAAAGTCAGTGGTACAGTTGGGAGCTTGGCCACAGGACACAGAGAGTGGCTAGAAGGGGTGTCTGTGTCTGTGTGTATATGTGTGTGTCTAGTGGGGAATTGGTGCAGGACTAAAAGCAAAGACATGATACCCACAGGATAGACACTAATGAGTGAAGGGGTCATCCTTGTCAGGGACCTGTATTGAGGGAAAATGTAAACAAACATGTGGGGGCCACAACTGGGGGAAGGGAGTTAGTGCTCAAGATGCCAAAGGGACAGTGAATCAGTCCAAAACATGCAGAGAGGAGGGCAGTGTTGTTATTGCTGCATTCACTTTCCTGCCCATTTTTGTAAAGGATCCACAGAAAAGAGAGATGGGCAGCCTCACAGACCATATCCGGGGAAATGGCCTCTTGGGCTGATGTGGCCACATATGTGGGCAGAATACACTCACCTGGGATGGGGGTCTGCAGCTCTCAGGGGTCATTCCCTCTGGCTCCAGGCTCCCTGTTTGGGCCAGGCCTTGGTCCTCTGCAGGCTGTTGGGAGGGGATGATTATAACTGAACAGATGTCTTTCCCTTCTTTTCCTGGACAGGGGACTAGCCTACAGGAAATCACAGAGGGTGAGGTTCCAGGGGAATTACTAACCCCCTGGCCCTGCCCTTAGGACAGGGACCCAAACCCACAGGGGGAGGGAAAGTTAAAGAAGAGGCAGATTGAAAAATCTAAATGGTGGAGTCAAGATGGGAGAGAAGAGGCAGGATATTGCCTGAACTCTCTCCAGAGTCTTATGAAATAACTTTCAATTAAGAGTGGATGACAGGACCTACAAAAGGATAGTGAGAAAATTTTCCAGCCTTAGATAATTTAGAAGGACTGCAGGAAAGATCGGTCTCACTTGGGTAAAAGGGGAACATAGCCCCAGCACAGTTCAACAACTGAGGCCCAGTGGTCTCTGGTAAGCCAAGATTGGGAAGGTAATTAATTAAACTGGTTCAGGGAAGACAGGGTGGTGAGGTGCAAAGTCACCAGCCTCTTCTCCTCCTCCAGAGCCCCCTAGCTCCAATGGCAAGATATAGGTCAGGATGACTGGAGATGACCCTGGAAGCAGTGGAGACCTTGACCTTAAGCTAAGCTCTCAGTGTGAAGGAGGGAACACCTATTGAATGATTAAAGTTGGGGAAGAAATAAAGCTGAGAATGATTTTTACCCAGCTAAAAACAAGTCTGGGAGGGAAAAGTGCCTAGGGCTATTGGCCACAGGGGCAGTCAGGGGTTTACATAGAAAAGACAGGGAATAAGATGACTGTAGTGGGATGGAAAAAACTTGAAGTTGAGCTCTTACTCCTATTGTTCTGACTTCCTTCCTCTCCCCCACCTTCTTACAGACCCAAGAGACAGGAGGGATTTAAGGCCCCAGATGGGAGGATAGTGTATAGAATGTGAACATTCCCCAAGTCAGAAATCTCCCTGCCAGTGACACTTGGTCCTCCCAGCATCCCTTCTCCCCAAGAGATATATTACGTAGAATATAAAGTGACTGAGGGATCCAGTAATGAGGTAAGAGCTCTGAGACGGAGCCCCCAGGGAAAAACCATAAAATAAAACCCTAAGTTTGGGAGATAATCTAGTGCACACCAAATAGGAGCTGGAGGCAGAGCTAAAACACCTGGGTCCAGAAGTGGAGGCTGAAAGTGGGACTCCTCTTCCTGGCTTATCGTGAGGAAAGCCTGCCTTTGAGCAAACATGACCCAATGGTAAGCTTGAGGAAGAGGCAACACTGGATATTTGTGAAAAAGAGGTAGGGGCCAAGAATTCCTTAAGTAGCCAGACCTGGAAGGAAGTTGTTCTGACAATGGCCATCAGAGCAGTTAAAAAGTATGAATGCTTATGCAAGGGCAGCCAGCGGAAGGCAGGACTTGTGAGGAGCCTTGGCTCACACCTACCTGGGTCCTGCCCCAGCAGGGAAGGTTTGCAGTAAGTAGAAAATGGCAGATCCAAGAGAATGCCCAAAGATCTCAGTTCTAAGCCTTCCTGCTTCCGATTAGTCTATTCCAGGGAAGCCTCTGAGGCTCAAGAGCCCCAAGCAACCTAGTCCCTGAAGCCAGGTGGGTGGGACCTCACTCCCCAAATCATCCAGGGTGATGATCTCTGAGTGCTGCCTACCTCCCCTCCCCCAGCCCTGCCCATCATCACATGGCCACTGGCCACTGGAATAGCTCTTCTCCAGCCCTAGACTCCTCCTAGGCTTCCAAACTCCACCCTAGCCACTTACCAACCAGGCTGCCCATCTTATCTCCTATGAGCTCCTCCTCCCCCAGGCTTCCATCACCAGATGTTTTGTTGGAAGAAGGATTCAGGACTTTTACCTTGCCACTGGACTTGGCAGAGCACTGCCTCCCTTACATCCCATTAAAACAGAAATCAAAACATCTCTCCTTAATCCGTGGTCCTCTTCAAGAATAAAACATCATCTGAACAGAATCAGCTACACCCAAGGAAAGAACACTGGGAAATGAGTTTGGACTGCTTGCAGTTTTGTTTTTCTTCCCAGGTTTTTATCTTTCTAGGTCCAATTTTTCTTGTGCAACAAGACAACAGTTTTAAATGTGCACACACATATGGTATTTAAGATATACTTTAACATGTTTAACATGTATGAGACTGCCTGCCATCTAGGGGAGAGGGTGGAGGGAAGGAAGAGAAAAGTTGGAACAGAAGTGATTGCAAGTGTCCATGTTGAAAAATTACCCATGCATATGTTCTGTCAATAAAAAGCTATAATAAAAAAAAAGATTAAAACATCACCGTCAACAGAAACTTCTTAGATTAAGAAAAATGAAAACTTTCTAGAGGCCTTCCCACAGTGAAACCGTTATGATTTTCATGTTATTCGATTTCATATTATATTTGTAATGAATACTTTATATTATATTCATAATGAATATACTAATAATTTAGATTCTCAGAGCTGTCTTTTCTGGGTTAAGAAGCAGGACTCACAATGCAAAGTAAAATGATCAAACATTCTGATAATATATATTCTTATACTGTATTGTACTTATGTACAATCAGTGAATTGACTTGAAAACTACAGAAAACTGTTCTCACAGAATTCAGGTTCTGTGCTTTAAAGAGGGGATGGTCACAATCCTCAAGAATCAAAACAATCCAAGAACTGTTGTATAGTCTTCCTGTGGAAAACCAATCTAACTGGAGGATTGATTGTATTGTAACTTACTTTGCCCAACCTTTCCCACATGGGATTTGTGTATAAAACCTCTGCCTGTTCTGCAACAAGTGGACATCTGCCCAGGAGAACTTCCAATTTGCAAACTGTATTCCTCACTGAGAAAGTGGTAACTTAAACAAGTACTTAATTTGTAAAACCTGCCTCTACTCCAGCTCCCCACACATTCATTACATTTATGAGGCTTCTCAATAGGAAAAACCTTCTATCTAATAAGATTTAAATTCCAGCCAAAGACCTTCCACACTGATTGAATATGTTTGTTTTTATTGCTTTATATATAATAGCAATTATTATGGCTATTATTTTGAAAGTTTTGAACAATTCTTACAGAAAATTCCACATAGAATTTTCTTAATTATTACTTTGGGTTTTGTAATTTTATAATTACTAATTAATCTGTCTCCCTCTGTTTCTATGTTTTAGAGAATGAGGAAAATAACAAATCTAAGATGTAAGGCTAAATCAGTTCAACATAAATGCTTCCTTTCTGTCAGATGCTGAATGACACGGATTCTCAAAATAGGTAAATAACAATCTCCACCCACAACAAGGTCATAAAATAATGTCTCCCACAACAAGTTAAGAAATAACCTGCAAAGTTAAGAAATAACCTTATAGGCAAGATAAATAGGATATCATTTAAAAGAAGGAAACAATGGAAGCAAGAGAGCTAATGGATGAAGTGAACTGTGAAAGCTGTCTCCCAAGATGGAAAGAGTGTTCTAAAAATTGAGAGAAGGTTGGCTACACCTCAGGCACAAGTTTCTTTCTCCAGAGATCACCAGTTTTGCAAAGAATGGGATCATATAACCCTTTTCTTGTGGGGCTAAATTAGGGTTATCTTGGCATTAAAACTCCCATATAACATAATTCAATAATCCTAAAGATGGGATTGGGTTAGAAGTTTTTCCTCATTTAGGACTTAGAATGTGAGGTCATTTCTGCTGACTTATCAGGGCAAAGATCCAACTTAGGGAGTGTTACCCCAGACCTTTATGTAATCCTTGTCTGCTGTCTCTTACCTCTCTTCACTCCCAGACCACCCTAGGTGGTGGGGAGATGCTCAAGTCTCCCAAGGTCTGGCAAATTAAAACTCCTTTGTTTTCTATCTTAAGATGCCTCTGATTTGTTAAAGTTGAAGGTCTTCTGCCCCACAGTTAAAGGTTTCCTATAGGAAGAAAGCTTTCAGTTGGAAAATGAAGGTAACTAGGAGGCACAAATGAGGGAGAGCACATTGCCAGAGAATAAGCAGAGACATTTCTTGAAGGCAAGAAATAGGGTATCATCTTCCTGGAATAGCAAGGAAGCCATTGTCATGAGATCCCAAAGAACTAAGATGTAAGAACCCTGCCCATAATCAGCAAAAAATAGAAAGAGTTCACATTTGCAGGTTGGTAGAAAATCCCTGGTGTTTACTGAGTTTGGGAAAATTGGATCTTTAGGAAAATCACCTTGCTGGCTAAATGAAGGGTGCATTGGAGTCAGACAGCCTGGAGTCAGGCCAACCCACAAACAGGCTGCTGCCGTACTCCAAGGGTGAGGTGACAAGGATCTACAGCAAGAAGATTGAAACATCAGTGTAGAGAAGATGGATGGCAGAGATGTTGCAGGGTTGACATGATGTAAGTAGGGGTATTAAATAGGATTCATGGAGGACATTTTGGTTGTGAGCCTGAGAGACTGAGAGAGTAGTGGGAATCTTATCAGGAAGAAGGAATAGACAAAGAAAAGAAAATGAGTTCAGTGTTACAAGGTAATTGTAAGACATGTCAAATTAGAGAACTAGTTTGATGTATCTAAAAGACATTTGGAACAGAGGGGATTGAGGCTGATTGACCTCATTTTTTATATCAAATTATACTTTATTTTCTACTTACTGTAAAGGCAATTTTTAACACTTTAAAAAATTTTATTCAGTTTCAAATTCTCTCCCTCCCCTTTTCACTTCCTCTCACTTTAAGATGATAAGCAATTTACAAAAGTTATATGGGTGCAGGAATGTAAAACAAATTCCTCAAGAATTTTCACCTCAAAAAATAATTAATTAATTAATTAATTAAAATTAAAAAATTTTAAAAAAAGAATTTTCAGCTCATGAAAACTGAGTAGGGCAAGAGTGAAGGATCCTGGTCAGGGCTAGCAATGCTGGCTACAGCTGTGGACAATGATGACTAAGAATTTGCTTGGAAAGTGCAGTGTTTTAGGCAGCAAAAATATTTCCAGGACAGCAGTTGAAAAACCCTACGTGTGACTTAGGTGAGAACTGTTGCTGAAGTTGTGTCCTTGGACAGAATTCAGAACTTAACAGTCAGGAGGAACTGAGGTTTAAGGCAAAATTACCCAGAACTAAGAATTCAAACTTCATTATAATAATGATCAGTATTATAAGCTGTTAAAAATAAAATAAAACCAAATGAAAATTCAGGATGAGTAAGCAAACCAAAAAGAACCTGACAATAGCTACTTTGGTATGAAAGAAGATCTGGGTTGATATTCAGAAGAATATTGTGAGGGAGAAAAAAGCCACTTTGTCCCAAAGAGCAACATCAAAGGCATACAAACCCAAAAAGAGTGCTTGGAAGAATATGAAAAGGAATTCAAAAATCAAATAAGAGATCAAGTAAATATTGGGGGGAAGGGAGGGGGAAATGAAAACAATCCAAGAAATTAGGAAAAGGAAGTTAATCAATTGGAAAATAGTTTTTAAAGAGTCCTTGAAAAATAGAATTGAACAAGAGGAATCTAGTAACATTATAAGACACACACACACAAAAAAAAAACCTCGAAAAAATAGAAGAGATACAGTTAATTATGCTGATAGTTTTCCTAATATTGACCCATCTCTGCACTCCTGGTATAAATCCTTCTAGGTCATAATGCATTATCCTGGGGATGACTTTCTGTAATCTCATTGCTAATTATTTTATTTAAGATTTTTGCATCAATATTCATTAGGGAAATTGGTCAATGATTTTCTTTCTGTTTCCACCCTATCTGGTTTAACTATCAGCCCCTTATCTGTGTCATAAAAGGAATTTGGTAGGAGTCCTTCTTTCTCTATTTTTTCAAATAGTTTATACAGTATTGGAATTAATTGTTTTTGAATATTTGGTAGAATTCACATGTGAATCCATCTGGCCAGTAGAGTTTTTTCTTAGGGAGTTGATTAATAGCTTGTTCTATTTCCCTTTCTAAAATGGGACTATTTAAATAATTTGTTTCCTCTTCTGTTAACCTGGGCAATTTATATTTTTGTAGATATTCCTCCATTACATTTAGATTATCAAATCTGTTAGCAACTGGAGAATGACTGAATAAATTATGATATACAAATTATTATTGTTCTGTAATATGAACTGATACTAAGTGAAATGAGTAGAACAAGATCATTATACATGGCAACAAGAAGATTATATAATACTCAGTTTTGATGGATGCAGCTCTATTCAACAATGAGATGACTCAAACCAATTCCAATTTTTAATTGATGAAGAGAGCCATCTACACCCAGAGAGAGGACTGTGGGAATTGAGTGTGGACAACAATGTAGTACCTTCCCTCTTTCTGTTGATGTTTGTTTGCATTTTGTTTTCATTCTCAGGTATTATTTTCCCTTCTATACTCAGTTTTTTTCTTGTGCAGCAAGATAACTATATAAATATATATATATATAGATATTGGACTTAAGATATATTTTGACACATTTACCAATGTATTGGACTACCTGCAATCTAGGGGAGGGGTGAGGGAAGGAGGGAAAAACTTGGAAAGAAAGTTTTACAGGGATCCCTGCTGAAAAATTACCAATGCATATGTTTTGGAAATAAAAAGCTTTAATAATTTTTTTTAAAAAGAAAAGAAAAAAATAGAAAAGGATCTGATACATCTCATTAGAAAAACTGGAGAACAGATCAAGGAGAGATAATACAAAAATTGTGAAACTACCTAAAACTATTATTTTTTTTACTTTTTATTTATTTATTTATTTTTAATTTTATTATAGTAACTTTTATTGACAGAATCCATACCAGGGTAATTTTTTTTTACAACATTATCCTTTGCACTTACTTCTGTTCCAATTTTCCCTCCCACCCTCCACCCCTCCCCTAGATGGCAAGCAGTCCTATATATGTTGAATATGCCCTAGTATATCCTAGATACAATGCATGTGTGCAGATTCAGACAGTTTTCTTGTTGCACAGGGAGAATTGGATTCAGAAGGTAGAAATAACCCGGGAAGAAAAACAAAAATGCAAACAGTTTACATTCATTTCCCAGTGTTTTTTCTTTGGGTGTAGCTGCTTCTGTCCATCATTGATCAATTGAAACTGAATTAGGTCTCCTTGTCAAAGAAATCCACTTCCATCAGATTACATCTTCATACAATATCGTTGTTGATGTATATAATGACCTCTTGGTTCTGCTCATTTCACTTAGTATCAGTTCATGTAATTCTCTCCAAGCCTCTCTGTATTCATCCTGCTGGTCATTTCTTACAGAACAATAATATTCCATAACATTCATATACCACAATTTACCCAACCATTCTCCAATTGATGGGCATCCCCTGTTTCCAGTTTCTGGCCACTACAAACAGGGCTCCCACAAACATTTTGGCACATACAGGTCCCTTTCCCTTCTTTAGTATCTCCTTGGGGTATAAGCTCAGTAGTGGCACTGCTGAATCAAAGGGTATGCACAGTTTGATAACTTTTTGGGCATAATTCCAGATTTCTCTCCAGAATGGTTGGATTCATTCACAACTCCACCAACAATGCATCAGTGTCCGGGTTTCCTATCCTCTCAACATTCATCATTATTTTTCCTGTCATCTTAGCCAATCTGACAGGTGTGTAGTGGTAGCTCAGAGTTGTCTTAATTTGCATTTCTCTGATTAATAATGATTTGGAACACTCTTTTATATGAGTGGTAATGATTTCAATTTCATCATCTGAAAATTGTCTGTTCATATCCTTTGACCATTTATCAATTGGAGAATGGCTTGGTTTCTTATAAATTAGTCAGCTCTCTATATATTTTGGAAATGAGGCCTTTTATCAGAACCTTTAACTGTGAAGATGTTTTCCCAGTTTGTTGCTTCCCTTCTAATCTTGTTTATATTCGTTTTGTTTGTTCAGAAGCTTTTTAATTTGATGTAATCAAAATTTTCTATTTTGTGATCAATAATGGTCTCTAGTTCGTCTTTAGTCACAAATTTCTTCCTCCTCCACAAGTCTGAGAGATAAACTATCCTATGTTCCTCAATTTGTTTATAATCTTGTTCTTTATGTCTAAAACATGGACCCATTTTGATCTTATCTTGGTATATGGTGTTAAGTGTGGGTCCATGCCTAATTCTACCATACTAATTTCCAGTTATCCCAACATAAAACTATTATTTTAAAAGAATCTGGATACAAGATTTCAAAAATTATGAAAGAAAGTTGCTCTGAAGTTCTAGAATGAGAAGAAAAGGAGGAAAGAAAAAATCTACTGTTCACCAACTGGAAAGAGGTCAGAGGAGGAAAACTTACAAGAATATCCTAACAAAGCTTCAAAATTCCCAGATTAAGGTGTAAAGGGCTGAAACTCTGAATAGGTCACTGAATCAGACAACCAGAACTTAAGCCTAAGTACCTACTGGACAATAACTCTATCAACATATGTTTGAAAAAATGGCCCTACTCACTCATTCCATGCTGGGTCCATCTTTTGGTGTATATAGATAATAGTGGGAGGGATTAGAGGATGGAATGAGACAAGCCAGACTCACTTTGCAGGAGACCCAGGAGAAGGAAGGTTGGTGGAGAGCTTGTGTCAGTTTCATCTCCTTTTCTTTCTCCCCTAAAGACCAAGAATTTTGCTTATCCTGACTCTGGCTGACCTTGAGGCCTCAGGAGCTAGCCGGACTTTACATTTAGGAGGAAATAGTGCAATCTAACAGAAAACAAGACAGAATAAAATACTGCAGAAATATTCAGGACTTCACAAAACCCAGCAGTTTCTACTCTAAAAGACCATAGGTTTGCTTACATTAAATTTCATAGAACAAAAAATTGCAGTGCATCCAGAACAATTTACCCAGAAAGTTGAATATAATCTGAATGAATAGAAAAATGGACCTTTGATAAACTGAAAAGCTTTCAAGGATTTGTAACAAAAACAGCAGAACTCAATGAAGAATTTAATATGAAAGATCCAGAAAAAAGGAAAACTTTAGAAGGTAATTCCAAGGCATTCCTTAAATCAACTATTTACTTATAGAGGTGAAAATGTTGTCAGTATAACTGTAGGTAGTTTCAAAGGTTGGGGCTGAGTCATGTAGATGAGGGTAGGAAAAAATTATAAAAACTGGGCAAGAAGAAGTAATACTGAGAAAGCAGGTGAATTTCCAGAAACAATGTATAAATCCAGAAGGATGTAGAAGCCTTCTGAATATATAGAGGTGAGGAAACTGGGGATGCGGTAGGGAGGGACTTTTAGCTGGATGGATGGACAGTGGGAGAGAAGATCAAGTGACAGGCTTGAGAAAGAGAATGGTGAGTAAATATAAGATGGAAGGACATTCAGTTCTTTGGATGGGATGTTTAAAATGGCTCTTTGTGATAGCAAACACCTGGCAATTGCAGTGATCCCCATTCATTCCATATTTATTTCAAATTTAAAATTCCATTATTAGAAATTAGAGCCAGTTGGTCTTGCAGTGCTAAGAATCCCGAGACTCAAGAATCAAGAAAGGTTGTTTTCGAATCCAGCCTCATACTCTTACTAGCTGTGTGTCCCAGGGCACATGATTACTTCATAGATGTGTGGCTTGGTTTCCCAATTATTAAGAGGAAAACAATAGGACCAAACTCACAGATATGTTGTGGGGCTCAAACAGAAAATATTTATATACTTAATACAGTACCTGCCACATAGTAAGTATACATAGATAATCCCTTTTCCTTCTTTCCACCTAACTATGCTAGAATTTGAGAGAACAATGAAGGAAGCATAAGGATAAATTTCTTATACGGCAGCATTAGGAACAAGGAGGGCCAATTTATGCTTGATAAGAAGACCTTTCTAAAGTCTAGACCTATCCCAAGGAAGGGTTGCCTTGACTGGTGGAGGGTTCCCTTCACTGCACAGCTTCAAGAAAAGGCTGCAGGGACAGTTTTCAGAGCCTTTGTAGACAAAATTCCCATCTGGTTAGAAGTTAGACTAGATGTCACATCTAACATTAGCTCCTATTAATAAATTCTTTAATGCTGTATTACTTTTTGAGCATCGTAGAAACCAGGTATTGACCAAGATCTAACACTCTATATGGAGATAAGGTCAGTATGAGTTCTTGATTCAGATATAGTGGATGATACTACAAACAAATTTGGAGAACAAGGGATAATCTGCCTCTCAGATCTGGGGAAAAAAGGATTTATGGCCAAAGAAGATCTAGATGATATTATCAAATACAAAATGGATAATTTTATTATATTGAATTAAGAAGGTTTTGCACAAACAAAAGGTCTAGCAGTGCTGGCCAGAGATTATGCTGGGCTGTGGTCAAAAGGAATGAGCACTTGTTGGGAAAGTACTTTAGGGAGCATAACCAATTCCAGGACAGAAGTTGAAGGACCCTACAGGTGATTTAGGTGAGAAATGCTGCTGAGGATGAGGCCCTGGACAGAATTCAGAACAGTAAGGAAAAGCTGAGGGTTATCCAGCATGACCCAGAGCTCAGAAATCAAACTTCACTGTAATAATCATCATAATTATAGTCTGCTAAAAATAAAATAAAATCTGTAACCTCTCCCTCCGAGGCTGATTGCCAGAGCCATACATATCAATTTATACATGAAGACCAGCTGATGTTAAGGTGCCAAACAGTTTTCTTTGATGGTAATTACAGCAGGGGTTAGCAGGAGGCAAGAGCAAGTGTGTGTATGTCTCTGGGACTCTCTTTCTGCAATTCTCTGAATCTCTCTACATCTCTGCCTCTCTCTACTTCTCTCCGAATCCTTCTTGCCTTTGGACTCAAAGCTGGTTATTTACATTTACTTTCCTTTGGGATTACCTTGTGCTTAGCCCACTCAGCACTGGAAAAGTGGATCAACAAAAGGGAGACACCTGGAGTTAGTGCAGCATCCTAAGATTAACACCTGCAAGACACAGCCTCCGGTCTCAGAGGCCAAGCCCCCCTCTACCTCCAGGGTCCACCCCACCAGCTGACATGACATATAGGGCACTTCCCAGAAGAAAAATCCCTAACAAAAACCAAATGAAAATTCAGGATGAGTCAGCAAAGGAAAAAAGAACCTTACAATAGCTACTTTGCTATAAAAGAAGATCAGTTAATATCCAGAAAATAGTGAGATTAAAAACAAGGCATTCCTGTCCCAAAGGGTAACATCAGAGGTACACAACAAGCCCAAAAGGAGTTCCTGCAAGAACATAAAAAGGAATTCAAAAATCAAATAAGAGATCAAGGAAATATTCAGAAAGGAATTGAAGGCAATCCAAGAAATTATGTTAATCAATTTGAAAGAGGTAGCAAAAAGTGCTTGAAAAATAGAAGAGGAATCGAGTGACATTATGGGATACCAAAAATAATTAAACTAGAAAAAATAGAAGAGAATCTGAAACATCTTATTAGAAAAACTGGAGAACAGATCAAGGAGAGATAATCTAAGAATTGTTGGACTACCTAAAAGTTATTATTTAAAGAACAATCTGGATACGATATTTCAAGAAATTGTGAAAGAAAATTGCCCTGAAGTTCTAGAACAAGCAGGTAAATGGGAAAATAAAAAAAATCTGTTTACCAACTACAGAGATCACAGGAGAAAACCTTACAAGAATATCCTAGCAAAATTTCAAAATTCCCAGATAAAGGAGAAAATACTGCAATCCAACCAGAAAAGAAGACAGACTCCAAAACTGCAGACATAGTCAGGATTTCACAAAACCCAGCAACTTCAACTCTAAAAGATGATAGGTTTGGTTACATTGAATTTCAAACAACAAAAGACCTGGAGTTGCATCCTGACTAATTACCAAGAAATCTGGAATAGAATATGGCATGAGGGAGAAAATAGACATTTCACAAACTGAAAAACTTTCATGTATTAGGAACCAAAAGAGCAGAACTCAATGGAAAAGTTAATATAAAAGATTTAGGAAAAAGGAAAATATTAAAGACTAATTCCAAGACCCTCATTATTTACTTCTATATGAGAAAATGTTATCAGTATAACTGGGGAGGAGGGGACTGGTGGAGAGCTGGTAACACAGTAACCTTCCTCTGGGAATTCACTGAAACAATGTATACATAGAGAAGGATGTAGAAGTCTAGTGATTTTATAATAAACGTTGGGGAGGGAAGGATGGCTCTGGATGGAGGCACAAGAGGAAAATGGGAAGCCTGAGATCTAGCTCCAGGGAGGGAGGAGGCAGGTGATGTTTGAGGGCTTTAAAAGAAGGGGCAGGGAAGCAAGAGGAAAGAGAGCCCAGGTAAGATCCGGAGAAAGAAATTCTGATACAGCTCAGGATAAGGAGATCAGAGACACTGCAGGGCAGAAGGCTTGGGGAGAAACGGATCCCAGGAAAGCAGCATGACTGTGCCCTCAGGTCTTCCTAGGAGCTGGGGACATTGTCTGGGACCCTCTGGTAAAGCTTAGGCTTGGAGCCAGGAGCCAGGGCCTGGGGTTTGATCTGGCAGCAGCCCACGAGTCTGGGGGATAAGGGGGAAAGAGGCAGAGCCAGCTGGGAGTTCTTAATGCCCACGTCCAGAGAGGGGCCTCAGGGCAGGCAGAAGTCTTGAATCTATCAGGGGCCTAAGTCGGAAGGCAGAAGCATCACGTTTCTAATCAGGATCTAGGAACAAGGCGGACTCCTGGGTCCTTGTGGGCAAGGTCTGAAAGTGGGAAATGTGAACCGGTGATAAATCTGGGGACGGTAACGTCTGACGTTTGGGAAGTATTGGGGTGAGAAAAGAAGGGATGGCGAAAGGAGGCGGGGAGCAGGGGAGGGAGGGAGGGCTGGGAAGGGAGGGCTTGTTCAATAGCCGTGTCTGGTAGAGCAGCAGGTTCCTGGTGCTGCAGAAGTTCTCCCATCAGCAAAGACAAAGGCACGTAAAAAGCTCAGAGGTGGGCAGGGAGGTGGGGGTAGATATGCCGGAGGGTGAACGGACCTACTGGGACCTGCACCCACAGAGCTGCCTTGCAGGAGGGAGAGAGATCTCAAGTCCAGGAGTCCCAGTTTCCAGCCAGCTCTCTGGAAGAGATTGCTCCTGGGCCCAAGAATTCCCACCTTAACCGCCCTGAGAGTCCCCAAAGAGAACTATCTCCTTCTTTGAAATCCAAGAGCGGATCTCAGGCCAGGAGCTGCTTTTCCGCCCCAAACCCCGCCCCCATCACGTCTTCAACACCGAGAGGCCCAACTTCTGCCCTGGACTCCTCCCAGACTTCCAAACTCCACCCTAAGGCTCATATTCCTCCTGGGTCACCACCCACCAGACTATCCTGCTCTGAAAACTCCTCCTCCCCAGGCTGCCTCCTTTTCCCACTCTTAGCAAATATGGTCCTGACTGCAACTCGACTTTGGGAACTTTGGGATTCTATTTACCTTCAAGCGTTAATGTAGATTGAATTGGATTTTTCCTAATCTAAATTAGAATGAGGGCTCACTTAAAGAAAATGTGTTCTTCCATCCCAGCTTTGGGGATGTTTGAGCCTCTACAGGGACATCACTAAAAATTTGAGGTGATATGATCAGGAGCTGTAGGAATAAACATTCGGCATAATTGGATCAGAATGACTCCATTCTACTCCGAAGGCAGTAAAATATCCACAGGATCAAATGGTCGGAAGGAAGATTTTTCTATGGAAGACAATTCACAAATGCACTGAAGTCGTTTCACTGGCAATTTTCTTCATGTTTTAAAACGAAAACCTTATTTATATTATTGTTATGTTTCTAATCTTATATTGGGATTTAGGAAAAGCACCGTATAAATAATGCTAATCTAAAAAAAATGATTCTGAGAGTGTGATGTTGATGAAGTTTAGGTTTTGAGGCTTCCCTTTCAGGAACCAAATGATAAGGGCTAGATTTCGGGAACCAAGATGAGATTAGGGTTTCTGGTGGTCAGGGAGTTAAATAAGGTCTAATGGCAGGTTTGGGGTTCAGGGAACCAAATGGAGAGGTTTGGCTCCCTACACTTTCTTGCGATTTTTCAATTCGCTATCTGAAATAGGACACCTGGAGTCATATCTTTTGGGATGTCAGAGTGGCCAGATTTGTACAGCCCTAATTATCTCATCCCTAATGAACAGAAAAGGGTGGAGGGCCATAGCATATTAACTCAGGGAATTTGAGATATTATAATTCAAAGAAACTAATGCAGGGAAACTGAGGTAGAACAATTCAAGAAAATTGTGGCATAACACTTTCAGTATGAAATAGTTTCCTGTTTATATGTTTATGTATTTGAATGTTTGCTTTTGCTTTGTCTGATATCATGATGGCAACCTCTGGTTATTTTTTGAAAATTCACTTGATGAATGTTTTTCCTTTTCCCCAGTTTTATTTTGTGTCTATCTTTGTGGTTTAAATGTGATTCTTTAAAGAATTAGAACGCAGGATTTGGGTTTTTATCCAATCTGACATTCTTTTTATTGGATTGTTTAATCCATTCACATTTCAAGTTCTAAGAGTTAAGCGTATATTTTCTTTTAACTGTCTCTTAATTGGGGAAAAAGTATTTATTTCCCCTCTTCTTGTAAAAACAGTATTATATTCCTTTCGTTACTTTTATCTTTTTATACACTGGCCTGTTCCCAGTGACTGTGTTCCTCTCATTTCAGATTCCTTTTCTCATTTGTTAGCCCTTTGTCATTTAGAATTTAGTCTACTAGTACTTCTCTCCTATTTTATCTAGCTATGTATTTCTTCCCTCCTTTTTCCCTCTTAGTCAAATAGATTTCCTGTTCCTCTTTTTCCATTCAACTAGTCCAGTTCATTCATTTATCATTGGTTTTTGGGTTTTGTATTCTCTCACTCTCACCATCTTTTCTCTCTTTTCTGTTTAATCTAGAACCTCATTTCTGATTTATGACTCCTATTATTCATCTCTTTTCTTTGTATTCATTATACATTTAAAGCTTCCAACATATCTATTGAATTCTCTACCCTCTAGGTACTTTCTTCCCACATATTTCCCTTTTCCATTGGGTCTCACTCTCAGAACAATATCAGATAGTGCAAGAGGAAATTACCTCTTGGGAGGGTTCTTTCTGCACCTCTAATTTCGAACCTCTTCTGTTGACCTTTCTACATTTTCCTGAAAATGTCCTCTCTGTTCTGTGCTCTCCACTCTTCCTGGTGCCAGTTATTCCCAAAGATTCTAACTCCCTTCCAGAATGAGAACATTTTTCAGGTACCAAATACCCTAGCGCTCATCCAGTGTAAGGAGCTCATTTCCTTTACCTATTGAAGTCTATCAGTGGAAGCCTCTCCACCTCCAAAGTAAGGTCTCCTTCCTTCCTCCCCTTTTTAATCTTTTCCTCCTCGTCTCCCCAAACCTATGCCCTGTAGGCTCTTTTCTTTCTGAGAAATCACTCACACTGTGTTCCCCTCCTGCTAGCCTTTGATTTGATCTGGGCATATCATTCGCCTCTTTATCTTGTTCCTCTCCCTCCCTTTTATGCACTCTCCCAAATTGTAATGTAGTGCCACAAAAGTTGTATTCACCTATAGACAGGCTTTCACCAAGTTCTGTCATGATTTCCTGTTCAGCTTTTCACTGTCACCTCAACCAGATTTCTATCTTTACCTATCACCCTGTCCACATTTAGAAGGAAGTCTCTTACTGATTTTTCTGTTGTCACTGTTGCTGCTGCTATCTTTACTTGCTTCACTTATTGGGTCCTTTTGCATTTCTATTGTTTGAGATTCAAAATACAAATAATCTCATTAGTTCTGTTTTCTTTTCAAACTTTTTTCTTTTTAATTTATTACTAAAGCTTTTATTTACAAAGCATATGCATGGGTAATTTTTCCAACATTGACCTTGCATAACCCTTTGTTCAAATTTTCCCTCCTTCCCCCATCCCCTCCCTAGCTAGCAAGTAGTCCAATACATGTTAAATATGTTGAAATATATTTAGATCCAATACATGTATGCATATTTATACAGTTATCTTGTCAAACTTTTTTCAAGAGAAGGGCTTACAGCAAGGAGTCCTATTAGAAATGCTAATCATACAGTAACAAAAACGATGGATTCAGAATGCAGAATTTGGACATGGATACTATCTGAATTTATTTTACTTGACCATACATATTTGGTAGAAGGAGTTGGTAATTTTGTCCAGTGGAAAAGAAACATGAGGAAAAGCAATTTTAAATAAAAATCTCTTGGGAAAAGAGAATATTTCATTATGTTGAATGATGAACAGTTATGTTAGATTTAGAGATTGAAGGGAGTGAGAACATGGAAGATGTGAAAATTTTAGTTCTCCTCCTCCCTCTTCTCATTCTCATACAAAGAAAAATGTACATACATAAAATTCATTAATTTGTCCACCCATCATGTTAAATATAGCACTTAGCATCTATTAATTATCCACTATTTCTAATAGCTGCTTCAAAGGGAATGTGCAGTGGAAATCACTGGATTCTAGAAGTCTACATTCTAACATTCCCACAGAAAAGACAACACATACAAACTAAAGCTGGTATTGTTAGAGATCTAACCCTAATCCTAAACCCTTTGAACTCTGATTCAAGAGGATCGAGTTATAGGGATGGGTATTTAAATAATTTATGAACTGCCTTCTTGAGCAGTAGATTGAGAAGCTTTGTTCCAAGTAACAGTGTGAACAATTGTAAAGACCAGAAAAAGATTTCCAACAGAATCTATTAAGATGGGGGACTGAGAAAGAAATGATCATGAAAATCAATTTCTATTTTCTCTAGGTCTCTCTGCCTTTGGTGGTAGTTCTGATCATCAAGATACCACTATCATGAAATCTAAAAACTTAATCTTGAGTGTTGTCTTCTTCTCCCAGACAGGAATTGGAGTTCTAGGGAATTCCTTCTTTATATGTCTCTTCACCCTTCGGTTTCTCAGTGGACATAAGATGAGATGGATAGATACCATTGTCACTCAACTGGCTTTGGCCAACTGCCTGGGACTTCTCTCAAAAGGCATCCCTTAGACAATGACAGCTTTGGGATTGGTGAATTTCCTGGATTAAATTGGGTGTAAAATTGCTTTCTGTCTTCACAGAGCAAATCAGAATCTTTCACTCAACATAAACTGCCTTCCGAGTGGCTTTCAGGCCATCACCATCAGCCCCAGAAACTCCATTTGGGCAGATCTTAAAGCCAGAGGCCCCAAATGCCTCATATCCTCTTGTCTCTTCTGTTGGACTTACCACCTACTTTTTTTTTTTTTTTGAGGATCAAATGAGATATTTCTGGGGTTTTTTTCTTTCATAATTATAACTTTTTATTGACAGAAACCATGCCAGGGTAATTTTTACATTATCCCTTGCACTCACTTCTGTTCCAGCTTTTCCCTCCCTCCTTCCACCCCTCCCCAGATGGCAAGCAGTCCTATACATGTTAAATACGTCACAGTATATCCTAGATACAATATATGTGTGCAGAACCGAACAGTTCTTTTTGTTGCACAGGGAGAATTGGATTCAAATAATAGAAATAACCCAGAAAGAAGAACAAAAATACAGACAGTTTACATTCATTTCCCAGTGTTCTTTCTTTGGGTGTAGCTGCTTCTGCCATCCTTGATCAATTGAAACTGAGTTAGATCTTCTCTTTGTCACAGAAATCCACTTCCATCAGAATCCATCCTCACACAGTATTGTTGTTGAGGTATATAATGATCTCCCGGCTCTGCTCATTTCACTTAGCATCTGTTCATGTTAGTCTCTTCAAGCCTCTCTGTATTCATCCTGCTGGTCATTTCTTACAGAACAATAATATTCCATAACATTCATATACCACAATTTACCCAACCATTTTCCAATTGATGGGCATCCATTCATTTTCCAGTTTCTAGCCACTACAAATAGGGCTGCCACAAACATTTTTACCACCTACTTTAAATGTCTATGTTCTTTGGGGAATTAAAGGAGCAAGGTACAGCACAAGCAGGACTGAGATACATTATGATTATTGCATTCATATCATTCCTTCTACATCTCACGCCTCCTTATTGACAACTATTCTCTCCTTCCTGATGTTATTTTGGGGGACTCATGATCTCTAATAATGGCTACATGGTGTTTCTTTTATGCAGACATCACAAGCAAGTCCAGCAAGTTCACCTCACCTGCCTCTCCCCCAGAGACACAAAAACTATCCTCTTGTTAGTGAGCATCTTTGTCTGCTCCTACTTACTCAAGTGCACCTTGACAGCATATATGTCATTTATAAAGTTCCCACCAGACTTGATACATACCTCTGCTTTCCTGGCTTCATGTTTCCCAGCTGTTAGCCCCTATGTGTTGATCACTACTGACCACAAATTACCAAATTATTTGTGGGAGGAAAACTAAATTTTGCTCTGACAAGTTAATATTCTCTGCTCATGATGACCTCTTGAAAGCTCAAGATGACCTCCTAAAAGCTCCAGGTTAGAGGAAATGAATGCCCACATCAAATGAGACCTGTATCTGACCTTAAATATTAAACTAGACCAACCTTTCATTTCTTAGAAACAATGAGTGACTTCAGAATATAATACCAGGATAAGAGTAATTCAAGCTGATTATTATTAAAACTTTTATTCCTTGTATAATCCTTAGGATCCTAGAATATCAATGCAAATATTCCTACTACTACATCAATACCCACAGATATCAGAAAACAGGAAAAGTGGAATGGAAGGTAATTTCATATATTTTGTCCTGGAATATTACCATCTCACAAAAATAACAAAATGTATATTTTGAGAGGAGACATGGAAAATCCCTATGAACTAATGCAGAATAATGTGAATAGAAATAGAAAAAGAATGTTTTCTATTTTCAGCTTTAATCTCAAATTTGTGAAATTGCAAGTTTTTAACAACCATAAGAGTTTATACATGGCTATATTGAATTCTACCTTCTTGCATTTAGATCAATATTCTGGCCTTCTGAGATCTTATTTGCCCATGTCTTCTTCACACAAAACACCTAGATACACATACATACACACACATACATGTAGCCATTCCATTTTTCCAGAGAGAAAAAACTACACATGATAATAATTTCCTTATGCAATTTTATAAAGGCTGTGGATGCCTTTAACTCATTCTTTATGAGACAAAGAGACCCAATTGAAGTCTCTCCAAGCTTAATATAAGTCGCATTTCAGAAGATAACTGATGGTTTCTTTTCATATGTTTTGAGAGATAAGAGATCTGTGCAGTTTTATTTTATGTATTTATTTATTTATTTGCTGAGGCAATTGGGGTTAAGTGACTTCCCACGGTCACACAGGTAGGAAGTGTGAAGTTAGACCACATTTGAACAGGTCCTCCAGCTTCAGGGATGATGTTCAATTTACTGCACCACCAGATGTCCCAATTTTAAAATTTCTTAAAATATGATGGCTAAGCTTTTTTGGGTCATGGATTTTAGGAAATCCAATTCTCTTATTTTTTCTCCTTGATGTTTTCCTGATTGGTTGATATACAATTCCTTCTATTTTTCAATATTAGCTCTTGTAATATTTTTCTTTTCTCAAAGATCATTGAGTTTACTGGGGTATAATCTAATTTTCAGGAAGTTTTTCATTGGCATGAAATTGTGTACTTCATGTGACAAGCTGTTCATTTGCTCTAGAATTCATCTTCCTTTACTCTCATTTACTGTCAGTACGTAACATTCATGGGGTTAATTTTTGTGCCTTCTAGCATTGCATGATTTTACTCCTAACTTCCTTTTCACTTGTGATCAAAAATTGTCTATAGACAAAAGAGAAAAATATTAAAATTAAGACAAGTTTGTGAGCCATCAACTCCTTCTGCTATGTTCCTGTACTCTGAGACTCTTAAGGATCTCAGACAGTGCAGAAACAGATGTTGCTGAGGGATTAGTTCCAGGTGGTGCATTCTTTATGATCTCCAACAACTTACACCTCAGGTCAAGGACTCATTGTAAGGGGTGATTGTCAAGGCCTAAGCAGTCTTGATATCTTCTGACAGAAGTCACTTAATGATACAGCAACTTCTCCTTTGGTCTTCTGAAAGCAGCAAATATAGAGGCACCATCATCTGACAGAAGACAAGGTAAGATAAAAATGTTTTCAATTTAAGAATTGTATTTATTGTCTGTGATGCTGTAGATTTTGGGTGTTATCAAAATTAAAGTGTCTGCTGACTGGTTTTTTTTTTTTTTTAGAGATTGCACAGAATGCTAGGGAATTATTTGTGAGAAAAGGCTGCATTTTACCACGTCTTATGGCTGCACCATTTTACAAGATAGTTCATGGTTGGTGTGCTATGGAAAGTGCAAATTATTAGAATTAACATTTTTAAATTAAAAAATAGGTTTTAAAAACTTATTTATTTGTTTTCAATACACATTGCTTTGTGAATCCTGTTGGGAGAGCAAAAGGAGTAAAAAAGGAAAAAAACCATAACTCCCATTTAATTGATGGAAATGCTTTTCAACTTGAAAATACCTGAAGGTTGGGAAATGAATGTAAACTGTTTGCATTTTTGTTTTTCTTCCGGTTATTTTTACCTCCTGAAGCCAACTCTCCCTGTGCAACAAGAGAACTGTTTGGTTCTGCACACATAGATTGCATCTAAGATATACTGTGACATATTTAACATGTATGAGACTGCTTGCCATATAGGAGAGGGGGTGGAGGGAGGGAGGGGAAAAGTGGGAACAGAAGTGAGTGCAAGGGATAATGTTGTAAAAAAAAATTACCCAGGCATGCGTTCTGTCAATAAAAAGTTCTAATTATTTTAAAAAAAAAAAAAAAAGAAAGAAAATACCCGAAGGTTTCCAGTAATTCCTGAGCTGTGCTTTACTTGAGGACTTTTTGGGGAGCTCTTTAGCTGGACTATTGGGCAAAACCAAGTTTTCACCTAGCCCTCAGCTCCACACTCAGCCTGGGGAACAGCCCCAGAACTAGCCCCAACCCTAGCCCCAGGTAGGGATGTACAATTAGAAACTTGTTTCACTTGGGAAACCGATTATCATTATTTTATCTATGTAATATGTATAGATGTATATTCAACCAAATGAACTATTGAGGAAGTATTGAACAAGCTACAGGATGCTTGCATTCTGAAAATATTATATTACATACTAGTCAATTGTCTAAGATACAACATAAAATAGCCGATTCTCATAATGACAGTATTGATCCTCATGATAGTTCAAACAGGTTGTTTGTTGAACTGGATTAACCAACCCAATCCTATTAATAATGTATCAAGCTTGCTGTTGCATTTTCTGCCTTGGATATGTTTTGTTACCCTGCCATGTTTCCTCCTGCCCTGTTTTGCTCACCACTTCTTACATGAGCTTCAAGCATCCCTACTTTTATCTCAAGGGTAGCACAAAAGAACAGAGAGAAGTTGAGGATTAGCTCCAAGAAAGCAAAGGATTCGGACAAGCTCAGGTTTTCCCTTTAGCGTGTCCCCTGTTCGATGGCTGTGAGAACTCAGGATAGCAGCTTGCCACCCCTCTGTTCTGTCTCTAGGGAAAAGGATGTCCTTGGAAATTGCAAGGAAGGGAGGAAACTGTCTGGGTGATTTCATAACTAATAGTTCCATGAGAAAAGACTAATGTTCCCAGGAGAACACACTATTGCTTGGTGAAAGATATATAAACCTTTGCCCTCAGATGAATAAATGGAGTTTACTCTTATCTCCCACCTGACCTTTATTTCATGTCAGCTTGTCCTCCAGCCCTTCCCTCGCCAAGCTCACAGGCTGCCTGGCTGCTAGAGCTGGATGGGCAGCAACATAAGGTAATTCTAAGATAATCAACTGAATTCATGTTATTTGGCAATTTTCTCTCATGTTTCAAAAACATTATTCATGCCATTATTTTTATTCTGATTTTCTCATTTTGGAATTTAGGGAAAAATATTTTCTTAGAAATGCTTGTATTTGACAAATAATTTCTAGGGGATTATGTAAATGTGCCCTTCTAAAAAGAACCCTTCTTTTGATCTGTTCTCTGTAAAATTAATGTGAAAAATTGTAGCTAGAATATTTGAAAACTTACCTGTTTAACTGGTATATTTTCCTTTAAAATGAATATTAAATTTTTTAACTAAATAATAATTTCTTATCCAAGTCTTTACTCTTTACATTTGTCAAATAGAAGATAATAATTTATATGATATCTCACACCATGTGGAACAATGACCACCAAACCAAAATAGTTCAAATAGACGTTTCTCAGTGTCAGAGCAGAAAGCAGTTGATTGCATTTCTGCAGGAATAGGGCATCACCTAAACTAGTGCAGTCTAGCAACGGGAGACAAAGTACAGGAGATGGAGCAGGACTTTTTACGCTCTGGACTGAGCAACTTTACCACATAGTGGACTCCAGCTAGGAACCCAATCCACTTAAGAACAGTAACTATACATTACAAAGCTTACTGATGTGGCAAAGTGGTTTGTGCAAGACTAAGCAAGGGTACAAGGGGGAGAGGTTTTCTGGAACTGTAGCCCTAAACTATGGCACTCTTCTGGGGGGGTCAGCTTTCTGAAAAGGCCTCACAAAACCTCAAACCCACACAACACAATTTAGCAATATAAGGTCAAAATGGAGTGCTAAGCCACAGATATTTTAAAAGAAAATTAAAACATGAAACACATGACTTACTACACAGATAGAAAGCCAAAGAATTTAGGAATAAACAAGAAAATGAAGAGGAAAATTAAGTAATAAAAACAATTTTAAATCAGATGAAAAAATCTCTTAATCTTTGTTGATTGAGAAGGGAAATTAAAACAATTAGTTTCTCCCATTATAAAGAACCTTCTTTGAACACCAATCATGGGATTTCAGAGAAAAACTCAATTTTCTAACCATTATACACAGTATAAAATTGCAATGGCTAATGAGATCTGTGCTATAGGAAGAGGCCTTCCCTCATTCATTATATTCACATGTTTCACCTGCAGGAAGATTTCTACACAAAGGATGAGATCCAGGTAAAAGCCTTTCTGCAAATACAGTTTGTATAATCCTTCTTTCCCGTGTGAATATTGTGATTTATATTGACCTTTATCTTCCAGGTAAGGGCAAGTCTTCCTTCAGCACATTTCGAAGTCTTCTCTTCACTCCATATACTCAGATATAAACTCAGAAATGAATCTGGACTAAAGACTTTCCCATGCCAAGTCCATAGGAGATTTCTTCCCAAGCAGAAAATACCTGCTGAATAACAAGCTCTGTCCTCCATCATTATGTCATTATCCATGATTTCAATCTTCTAGGAATTTTCTGGAGGCAATTCGGGAATGAAGTGAGCCTGAATGTTTTTCCACATGGATTATATGAATGAGGTTTTATATCTAGTATGGAATCTCCCATGTTTAGTCACGGACTAATATATATTAAAAACTTTACCATGACCCAGCCACTCAAAAAGTTTTCCCCTAATGTGAATTCTCTGTTGTTAAGCAAGATTTGAGCTTTGTCTGAAGGTTTCCACATTCATGAGGTTTCTGTCCAATGTGGATTTTCTCATGTTTACAAAGACTATGGCGCCGTTTGAAAGCCTTTCCACAGTCATTACATTCATAAGGCTTCTCTCCAGTATGGATTTTCTGATGTACAAGAAGACTGGAGTTGCATCTAAAAGTCTTTCCACATGTGTTACATTCATAAGGCTTCTCTCCACTGTGGATTCTCTGATGGACAGCAAGATGGGAGTGCATTGTGAAAGTCTTTCCACATTGATTACATTTATAGGGCTTCTCTCCAGTGTGGATTCTCTGATGTTTAGCAAGACTGGAGCAATATTTGAAAGCCTTTCCACATTTGTTACATTCATAAGACTTCTCTCTAGTGTGCATTTTCTGATGGTTTGCAAGATTGGCAGGAGATGTGAAAGTCTTTCCACATTTGTTACATTCATAAGGCTTCTCTCCAGTGTGGATCCCCTGATGTTCATCAAGGCAGAAGCACTTTGTGAAAGCCTTTCCACATTCATTACATTCATAAGACTTCTCTCTAGTGTGGATTCTCTGATGGGAAGTAAGACTGCTGTGCTGTATGAAAGCCTTTCCACATTCATTACATTCATAAAGCTTCTCTGCAGTTTGAATTCTCTGATGGACAGCAAGACTAGAGCGATATATGAAAGCTTTTCCACATTCATTACATTCATAAGGCTTCTCTCCAGTGTGGATTCGCTGATGTGCATGAAGCCTGTAACTCCATATGAAAGTCTTTCCACATTCATTACATGCATAAGGCTTCTCTCTAGTGTGCATTCTCTGATGGTTAGCAAGATTGGCAGGAGATGTGAAAGTCTTTACACATTCATTACATTTATAAGGCATCTCTCCAGTGTGAATTCTCTGATGTTGAGTCAATTTGGAATAACATTGGAAATCCTTTCCACACTGATTACATTTGTAAGATTGTTTTTCTGTGCGAATTCTCTCATGTTTAGCAGGAGCAGATTGCTCTCTCAAAGCCTTTCCATGTTCGT
Organism: Sarcophilus harrisii; assembly: GCF_902635505.1. Classification (NCBI taxonomy): domain Eukaryota; kingdom Metazoa; phylum Chordata; class Mammalia; order Dasyuromorphia; family Dasyuridae; genus Sarcophilus; species Sarcophilus harrisii. Next base: position 607,706,637 of record NC_045428.1, read on the forward strand.
TACATTCATGAGGTTTCTCTCCAGCATGGACTCTCTGATGCTTGGCAAGGGAAGAAAGTACAAGAAAAGCTTTATTACATTCATGACCCTTGGGTGTTTTCTCTTCAGGATATATATTCTTATCTTTAGAAACACTGGAACTCCTTCTTAAAGCATTTCTGTGTGTATTCCATTCACAGTGTTCCTCTCCAGTATGGTTTCTTTTCTGCTTAGCAACAACTGCCCTGTACTCACTATATTGAAAAAGGTCTTTCCATGATATCATTTTCAGATTTGCATTCATCTCCTTCATATCAAACTATGTCTCTATATCTGAAAGAAACAAACACACACATGGATAAATATACCCTCTAATGCTAGCTGATAATAAAGTTATTGATTTTTAACTTCTCCAGGCAAAAAGTTTTCAAACTGGACAGATTCAATCATTTTTAAATGCTATTAGCTCACACCAATAAAGGGATTCAATTAACACAGAGTTCCACACACAATACAATGACATTGGACCCCCACAACAAAGCTGAGACAAAGACAAAGTAGTGAAAGATCTCATAATTTAGAAACCAGGCTATGACCTCTGAATGGCTGAGTAACCTGATTTAAATCCATGCAGCAGAGATTAAAAATAGAACTTGGTAAAGGAGACACTTCAATCTATTGCACTACACAGATGTTTTCCATTTTACTTCCAATCCCTTCTTTCAAATTTAATCTCAAGCACCACCTAGTTGTGCACCGCTGGGAATGTGCTTCTTTGCCTCAGTTTTCTTGTAGAATAAAGGTAATAATTTTACCCATCTCCCAGGTTGCTGTGAGCATCAAAAGAGATAATACCTATAAAACTTTGGCATACAGTAGGTACCATATGCTTCTTAACTACTATCATTGTCACTATAATTTTGATTATCTCCACCTCAACTCTTCCTTCATTCATAAACATCCACCCCCTCCCCATATATATATATATATATATATATATATATATATATATATATATATATTTTCAGTTATATATTTATATATATATATATGTCTGTGGAACATAATGCATTTCTGCAATGTTCTCTTTAAAATGTAATATTCTCTGTTGAATCTTTGGTCTCTGGAATAGCCTTCATTTCAGTTCAGTGATCACCACTAGAGAAAGAGAACGGTGAGTAAATATGAGATGGAAAGATAATCACTTGTTTGAATGGGATGTTTAAAGTGGCTCTTTGTGATAGCAAACACTTGGAAATTTCAGTGATCCCCCTCCATTCCATATTTATTTTTAATTAAAAATTCCATTATTAGAAATCAGAGCCAGTTGGTCTTGCAGTGCTAAGAATCCTGAGACTGGACTCAAGAAAGGTTAATTTCAAATCCATCCTCATACTCATACTAGCTGTGTGTCCCAGGACACATTATTACTTCATAGATGTGTACCTCAATTTCCCCAATTATTGATAGGGAAAATGATAGGACCAAACTCATAGATATGTTGTGGGGCTCAAATGAGAAAATATTTCTATACTTAGTACAGTACCTGCCACATAGTAAATATGTATAGATTATCCCTTTCCCTTCTTTTCCCACTAACTGTGCTGGGATTTGAGGGACCAAGGAAGTATAAGGATAAATTTCTTATACTAGGCAGTATTAGGAATAAGGAGGGCCAATTTATGCTTGATAACAAGAAGAGCTTCCTAAAGTCTAGATCTATCCCAACAAGGAAGGGGTTGCCTTGACAGGGAAAGGGTTCCCTTCACTGAACAACTTCAAAAAAAAGGCTGCAGGGGCAGTTTTCAGAGCCTTTGTAGACAAAATTCCCATCTGGTTAGAAGTTAGACTAGATGTCACGGCTCAGATTAGCTCCTATTAAGCAACTCTTTAATGCTGTATTGCTTTTGAGCATTGCAGAAACGAGACAAGGACCAAGATCTAAACACGCTATACTGAGATAAGGTCAGAATGAGTTCTTGATTCAGATACAGTGGATGATACTATAAACAAATTAGGAGAACAAGGGATAATCTGCCTCTCAGATCTGGGGAGAAGAAGGCATTTCTGGCCAAAGAAGAACTAGAGAATATTAACCCGTACAAAATGGACAATTTTGATTACATTGAATTAAAAAGGTTTTGCACAAACAAAAGAGTAGCAGGGCTAGCTAGACATTATGCTGGGCTATGGCTGTGGACAAGGAGGAATGAGCACTCACTGGGAAAGTACTTTAAGGAGCAAAAACATTTCCAGGACAGCAGTAGAGGAACCCTACATGTGACTTAGGTGAGAGCTGCTGCTGAGGTTGAGCCCCTGGACAGAATTCAGAACATAACAGTAAGGAGGAGCTGAGGGTTAAGGCAGCATTACCCAGAGCTCAGAAAGCAAACTTGACAGTAATAATGATCATTATTATAAGCTGCTAAAAATAAAATAAAACCAAAGGAAAATTCAGGATGAGTAAGCAAAGGAAAAAGAACTTCACCATAGCTACTTTGCTATAAAAGAAGTTCATGGTTAATATCCTGAAAATAGTGAGATTAAAAAAGAAGCCATTCCTATCCCAAAGAGTAACATCAAAGGTCACAACAAGCCCAACAGGAGTTCCTGCAAGAACATAAAAAGGAATTCAAAAATCAAATAAGAGATACTAGGAGGGGAAATAAAATCAATCTAAGAAATTATGAAAAGAAAGTTAATCAATTTGAAAGAGGCAACAAAAAAGTTCTTGAAATATAGAAGTGGAATTTAGTAACATTATGAGACACCAAAAAATAAATAAACTAGAAAACATTGAAGAGAATCTGGAACATCTCAGAAAAACTGGAGAACAGATCAAGGTGAAACAATATAAGAACTGTTGGATTACCTAAAAGTTATTATTTAAAGAAGATTTTAAGAAATATTGAAAGAAAATTGCCCTGAAGTTCTAGAACAAGAGGCTAAAGGTGGAAAGAAAAAATCTGCTATTCACCAACTAAAGAGATCACAGGAGAAAACCTTACAAGAATATCCTAGAAAAATTAGACCAAGTTCAAGGCATTCCTTAAGGCCAATTATTTACTTCTATATGAGAAAATGTTATCAGTATAACTCTAGGTGGGGGGGGGGGGGGGGGGGGGGGAGAGCTGGTAACACAATAACCTTCCTCTGTGAATTCACTAGGAAACAATGTATACATAGGGAAAGATGTAGAAGTCTTGTGATTATAAAATAAATGTTGGGGATGGAATGATGGCTCTGGATGGAGGCACCAGGGGAAGCTGGGGAAGCCTGGAACAAGTGGGGGGGGGGGGTTAAAAGAGGGCGCAGGGAAGCAGGAGGAAAGGAGAGCCCAGGTAAGAGCTGGGAGACAGAAATTCTGACACAGCTCAGGGTGAGGGGGTCAGAGACACTGCAGGGGCAGAAGGCTTCAGGGGGGGACACAGATCCCGGGAAAGCAGCATGACTGTGCCCTCAGGTCTTCCTAGGAGCTGGGGAGGTTGCCTGGAACCCTCTGGTAGAGCTTAGATTTTGGTGACTCTAAAGAGAGCCTGGACACAGGGAGCCATGGCCTGGGTCTGATCGGGCAGCAGCCCAAGAGCCTGGGGGATGGGGGGAGAGAGGCAGAGCCAGGCAGGAGTTTTGGGGGCCCACGTCCAGAGTGGGTCCTCAGGGCAGGCAGAACCTTGAATCTATCAGGAGCCTAAGTCGGAAGGCAGAAGCATCACGTTTCTAACCGGGATCCAGGAACAAGGAGGGACTCCTGGGTCCTCATGGGCAAGGTCTGAAATTGGGAAAATGTGAATCGGTGATAAATCCGGGGACGGTAACGTCTGACGTTTGGGAAGTAATGGGGTGGGAAAAGCAGGGTTGGCGAAGTGGGGGAAGGAGGCTGGGAAGGGAGGGCTGGTCCGATAGCCGAGTCTGGTTGAGCAGCACGTTCCTGGTGCTGCTGAAGGTCAGGTGATCCCCCAATAGCAAAGATAAAAGCCACTAGCAAAAGCTCAGAGGTGGGCAGGGAGGTGGGGGTAGAAATGCCAGGAGGTGGACGGACCTACCTGGGACCTGCACCTACAGAACTGCCTTGCAGGAGGCAGAGAGATCTCAAGTCCAGAAGTCCCAGTTTCCAGCCAGCTCTCTCGAGATTTCTCCTGGGTCCAAGAATTCCCATCTTAACCAACCCTGAGACTCCCCAAAACGAGCTGTCTCCTTCTAGGACGCCCAAGAGCAGGATCTCAGGCCCTGAGCTGCTTCCCCGCCCCAAACCCCGCCCTCCATCACGTGAAATGTCTTCACTACTGGAGAGGCCCAGCGTCTGCCCTGGTCTCTTCCCTGGCTTCCAAACTCCACCCCAAGGGCGCATATTCCACCTGGGTCACCACCCCCCAGGCTGTTCAGTTCTGAGATCTCCCCCACCCCCGAGGCTGCCTCCTTTCCCCACTATCTTTCAGAGTTTTTGGCGCTCACTCCTTCCTCTCTGGAGCTGAAAAGGGGGCTAGATGAAACCTGGGCAACAGCCGAACAGAAAGTAGTGGGTCCCATATTTGAGGTCCTGACGGCAACTCGACCATGGGAACATTGGGGTTCTACCCCCCTTTGGAGTTCTTACCTTCAAATGTTAATCCAGATTTCATTGGATTTTCTCCTAATCTAAATTAGAATGAAGGCTCACTTAAAGGCAGACTTGTTCTCCCATTATAATAGGGATGTTTGAGCCTCTTATAGAGAGATCACTAAAAATTTGACATTGAGGTCATATGATTAGGGGCTCTAGGAATAAACACTGGGCATAACTGAATCAGAATGACTCCCTTCTACCCTGAAGGCAGTATGTGCAGAGGGTCAAATGGTCAGAAGGATCAAGTGATTTTTCTATGGAAGATAATTCAGAAATGCATTGATGTTTCGCTGGCAATTTTTCTTCATTTTTAAAACAAAAACTTTATATTATTCTTATGTTTCTAATCTTATATCGGGATTTGGGGAAACAGTATAAAAATGTTCATCTAGAACATAATTCTGAGAATGTGATATGATTGCATATTTAGAAAATTAATTAATATTTTGATCTGGTAGAGGCAAGAACTGGAACAGAAAAAGCAGAACCTTTAGGAAGTTTTACATTAATAAAAGTTCAAAACAAGGAACAAGAAAACAACATTTTACTACTCGGCTTGAAGTAGTTTCCAAATACAGCCCACAGGTTGCTGAAAAGGTAGATCTCAGAAAATTCCTTGTCTCATTGTCTGGATCATCCTCCCTGCCTCCCAAAGGAGTCTGGGATCAGTGTGACCAGCACATCCTGATTAAGCAACAAACCTGGTCTGAAAACTTCAAACAAATCTAGTCTCTATGATACACAAGGCAAAGGTCAAACATGGCAGTCCCATTTTCCAAAGGTTCCAAATTTGTTTCAAGAAAAAAATGTCCACAAGGGTATCAGGAACACTGAAAGGTTGGGGTCAGACTAGCTCAGAGTGGTCTCCCAAGATTTTGAGGTTGGGCTTTCCACCAACATCCCAGAAATAAGGCAGGTCCAAATGTTGTGCCACAGTCCCTTTTAAGGTCCTGAGCCAGTTTCCCTCATTGTCCTATTCAGTTACTTGGCCTCAGGTTATAACCATTCCCTCTTAATATTAAGATAAAGGTCTTATATCTTAGATCTTGGGCTATAATCATTCCTTCTTAATGTTCAATGGGATAAAGGTCTTTATCCATTCTAGACATCATTAGAATATCAGGAGCCTCTCCAGGACCTCTCTCCATTATGTTATCTTGGTGCCTGGATCCATTATTTCATCCTCATCCTAGCATCCTCCACCCATTAAGTTATCCCCATCCAGGTACCTCCCCATTATTTCACCATTCTAGTAACCCTATAAAAGAATCTTGTATGTGACATTCATTGCTGGATTCTTGGAGACAATAGTCTCATTCAGCCCCAGAACAAACCACAGGATCCATTTGGTCCCAGTAAATCTCTTCCATTTAATAAATTATTAAATACTCTCTGATTTCTATCTTGCTCAGTTTCTCCAGCATTACACAAAATGGGGACTTTCTTTTTTTTTTTCCTTTTTTTAATAGCTTTTTATTTACAAGTTATATGCATGGATAATTTTACAGCATTGATAATTGCCAAAGCCTTTTGTTCCAATTTTCCCTCCTTCCCCACCCTCTCCCTAGATGGCAGGATGACCAATACATGTCAATATATTTAAAGTATAAATTAAATACAAAATAAGTACACATGTCCAAACAGTTATTTTGCTGTATAAAAAAATCGGACTCTGAAATATTGTACAATTAGCTTGTTTTTTTTTTGTTTTTTTTTTAATTTAATAGCCTTTTATTTACAGGTTATATGTATGGGTAATTTTACAGCATTAACAATTGCCAAACCTCTTGTTCCAATTTTTCACCTCTTACCCCCACCCCTCCCTAGATGGCAGGATGACCAGTAGATGTTAAATATATTAAAATATAAATTAGATACACAATAAGTATACATGACTAAACCGTTATTTTGCTGTACAAAAAGAATCAGACTCTGAATTATTGTACAATTAGCTTGTGAAGGAAATCAAAAATGCAGGTGGGCATAAATATAGGGATTGGGAATTCAATGTAATGGTTCTTAGTCGTCTCCCAGAGTTCTTTCGCTGGGTGTAGCTGAGTTCAGTTCATTACTGCTCCATTGGAACTGATTTGGTTCATCTCATTGCTGAAGATGGCCACATCCATCAGAACTTGATCATCATATAGTATTGTTGTTAAGTATATAATGATCTCCTGGTCCTGCTCATTTCACTCAGCGTCTGTTCATGTAAGTCTCTCCAGGCCTTTCTGAAATCCTCCTGCTGGTCATTTCTTACAGAAAAATATTCCATAACATTTATATACCACAATTTATTCAGCCATTGTCCAATTATGGGCATCTACTCAGTTTCAGTTTCTGGCCACTACAAAGAGGGCTGCCAAAGTGGGGACTTTCCAGGCTTTCAGGGAGGAGAAGATACTGGAACCTAAACTGGGTTTTAAGCAAGGGATACATTCAACACAAGCAGCAACTGTGGGGTTCTGATTCCAGAGTGAGGTTTCAGATTTAGCATCTAGCCCAGCCTCATGCCTGTGGCAGAAAACTAGATGACTTCATACAAAAAAGGACCCCGAAGTTCTCTCAGTCTGGACCAATATAGTTTTCTAGCTGGCTTAAGGAGTCTGAATGGATCAGTATTCTTCTGAAATTGCACATGGGAGAAATGAAAAAGTACAAACAGAAGTCGGATTTTTGGGATCCACTTATGGGGAAGAGGAGAGGAAATGAGACCCTCTACAGAGCAAGAAAGACTGAAGAACCCTAGCAAAGGTTTTTCTTTTTTATTCTTTTAATATCCTGGGAAATTTCAAAACTCATTATCCCTAGAAAGAGCAATAAAAATATCCTGGACATTTCCTCCAGATACAGGAGAGTCAACTCTTAGGTCATAAAGGAGCCTGGAAGAATAAGTAGACAATATGTAATAGCACCACAAATGTTATGTTGGGGACACGGTAAACTTGGAAGAAGAGATTGACTCCAAACACACTAAGTTTGCTTATACATGGACATGCTGTCAGAATTCCTCAAGCTATCATTATTACTGAGAAGTTTAAAAGAAGGGTGAGGGACTGGTTGTGTATGTTGGAGTGATTCTAAAAACAAAGCTGAATAGAAAAGGGTAAAATGACGCAATCACCTCATAAATTTGTGTGTGAAAGAAGGAACTGACACAGAGACTGCAGGTAGGATGTGTTGGAAATGTTGGAACCTTGCTCTCCTCAGAATTGAAGAGGAAACAGTCTGGAAATCTAAAAGTGTGTTCTGAGGTTCTAGAGAGGTGGAAAACTGGGGAAAGGATAGCAGCAGGACTTTTAGAAAGGGTGGGGGCAAAGATAAGGGAGGAACCCTATGTGCGCAAAGAGGAGAGATAAGGTAATAGACATAGGGTAAAAAGAAAGGCTGAGAAGGACAATAGTGACTAACAATAAGATGGAGGAACTTCCAAAGTGTAATTATATTAAAAAACAATGAAATAAATCAATCATTGTTTAATTTGATTGAAAAATATAGAGAAGAAAACCAAATGACTAGAATCAAAAATGAAAAGGGTGCATATATCACTATGATGAAACCAAAGCAATCATAAGGAATATTTTGCCTAATATTATGCCAATAAATTTAACAATGTAAGTGAAATGGAAGAATATTTTCAAAAATGTAAATTACCTAGATTAGTAGAAGAGGAAATACAATGTCTAAATATAGGTATATTAGAGAAAAAAAAAAAAAACAAATTGAACAAGGCATAAATGAGTTCCTAAGCAAAAAGCACCAGAACCAGATGGATTTACAACTTGTCATCACCTCCATAAAAAGATGGAACTCTGCAAGTGATTCAAATGTATGCCCATTCTTAGCAGAAAGTATTTTCAGAAGATGACATCATCCCTCTGCTCCCAGAGGACTTTGAGCCACATTTGTTTAAAGAGGAACTAGAACTAATTGGTGAATGGACACCTAAATTATCCAGGATCCGGATAGGTCTCTTGTTACAATGTATTTGGGACTTGGAATGGCACAAATTCTCACATCTCAGATATGAGATTCCATGATGTTTTCAAGACCCTCAGAGATATACTGTACAGCATATTTAAAAATAACTACAGGTATTAATAACTGCAGAAACTGTTTTAAGGAGAATCTGGAGAGCCTGAAGACAGGAGTGGCAGGAAAACAAAGTCAGATGGGATTCAGGAAGAAATCTCCCTTGATTAGGAGAAAAGTTAAGAAAGACAGGGCCATGAGAAGTCAAGACAAGGATCTCAATCCTTGTACTTATGAAGGAGTAGGAGAAAGTTAGTAAACCTCTTCTGAAGAGTATAGAGACCTTTCCCCATCCCTCCCCATAGACTATGAAACCTGGGAAATGGAATAGTCATGAGTGTCTCCTCTGAGACAATGTATTTCAGGCTGGGTTATTTTCTTTAGTTTTCAAAGAGAACTAAAATAACATCACTACCTTAGAGTCAAATTCATGTATCCATTTGCAGCTGATCATACCCATATGACTCAGAAGGCTCTGCCATGGGTTGGGTACAAATAGGGGCCATGAAGATTTCAGGTCTTCTCTAACTCTGCTTATCTCAAATTTCTTCTGAGCTAATTCACTTCTGCTTTGCTCATAGAGCACAGCACCTTCCCTAAGAAGTGGTACGCCATGATGGGCAATTCTGTGCCAGTGTCTACCATGTCATACAATCAATTCTAAAGTTCTTCAGAGAGACCTTGAGGATATCCTTGTATTACTTTTCTGACCACCTTGTATGAGATCAGCTGCCCTGTGTGAGTCTTTCTGGCAAGCAAACTTTTGACATTCAAACAATGTGCTCAGCCCAATGGACTTCTCTCTCTGCAATAGAGGTTTGACTGTGTGATAATTTAGTTCAAGAAAGGACCTTAGTGTTTGTTCCTTTATCCTGCCAGGAGATCTTCAAAATCTTTCAAAGAAAATGTATATGGAAACAATTCAGTTTCCCAACGTGGTGCTGGTGGATTGTCCAGTTTTTCCAGGCATACAACCATGAGGTCAGGACAAGGGCTCTGTAGTTTCTATTTAGTAGTCAGTCCAATACTTCTCCTGTCCCCCACTTTTCTTTGGAGCCTCACAACCTATCTCTGGCAATCCATGTGTCAACTTCATTATCAATGTGACCTCCCTGGAATGTATACTGCCAACATAAGTGAACTCATCCACAGCATTCAGAACTTCTCCACTTGCTGTAATCATGGTTCCACAGATGACTGGTGTGGTGCTGGCTGATGGAGGACCTGGGTTTTCTTGGTGTTAATTGTTGGGCCAAAATAAGCATGAGCAGCAGAGAACTGATCCATCCTTGGTTGCATCTCAGCTTCAGAGGCTACACTGAGGCATAATCATCTGGCAAACAAAAAATCAGGCCATATACTCCCTTTAGTTTTGACTTATAACCTTTTCAAGTAGAAGAATTTACCATCAGTGTGGTAGCTGACTTTGATGCTATGTTTGTCCTTCTTGAAAGGGTTTGAAAACGTCAGGCCGAAAAGCCTGGGAGCAGCCTTGTTTGACTCCACTAGTAACTGGGAAAGTTAAAGAGCATTGTCAATTGTCCAGAATGGCAAGCAAGTCATACTGAGGAACAATACTGATGAACTTTTCTAGGCACTTAAATTTTGACATGATTTTCCATGAGCCCTTGTGACTAAAAATATTAAAGGCCTTGGTCAAATTCCCAAATATTGTATACAGATTTCTGTTCTTGCTACTGGCATTTCTCCAGAGTTATTGAGCAGCAAACACCATATCAACTGTTCCTTGGCCCCTTTAGAAGCCACCCTGTGTCTCAAGGTAAATGACCTTTTTCCAGGTGAAGAGTCAGTCAGGAGGACTTTGGAAGAATCTTGCTAGCAATGAGAGAGAGAGAGAGAGAGAAGAAGAAGAAGAAGAGAGAGAAACAGAGAGAGAGATCCTCCCTGCAATTGTCACAGTAAAATCAATCCCTTTTATATTTATAGACATGGCTAATGGAGTCATCCTTCAACTCCTGGGGCATAACCTCCTTTTGCCAGGTAATCTACATTATTTCAATCAGCTTTTGTATGAGCATTGGACTCCGCCCCTCACCTTGTAAATCTCACCTGATGGCCACTAAGACTCCTTTTCGTCCTAAATCAATAATGTTATGATCCTGTAATCATATGACTGCTTACATTTAATAGCAATTTCTCTCTGAGTCAGTGATTTTGTTATAAGCTATGCAGCAGAGCAGAGGAAAAAGAACAGTTTCTGCCTAGAACTCATGAACCCCTCATGATGAGGTTTGTTGAAGAATATCATATGTAACCAAGGGGTTTTGAGCAGAGTGAAGATGGGAGGTATTTTGGTTCCTTGGATACACATCCCAAGTTGTACATCCAGAAGTGATGAGGGCACCACAAGTGCTTTACCACAGGAAAGTAGTCTAATGGCATGTAAACAGTCAATGGCTTCAGCATTGATTGATGATGGTCTGTTGAGAACACTATGGAAGTTTTGAGCACATCTCTAGGATCATGGCCTTATCCCTAATGATTGTGACTTCTTCATCAGTACTGAGTAGTTTAGATGTTTCAGTAGAAAGGCTAAACCAGGTTGAGGGTAACCAAGAGGGTCTCAGACCCTAGAGTGAAACTGACGACACTGTAAGGACTTATATAACACAAAATAGGTAGAAAATCCTCTCTAGAAGTACAATGGGGATGCACACTGGACATGGGAGCACTCAAAGGTCTCCAAATCCAATACAATGGAAAGACTCAGGTTCAAAGGCCCTCACTTCTCAAGTCTAATTATTGTGAGCTGATCTCTAGCCCTACCAGTCCCACTTTCATGTCACTCTCTCCCTCAGAATACAGGAAAGTTCCCTTCCTGGCTGCTCTTGCTACTTCCCTGTTATGGGCCAGAGCCCTAAAACAAGGTTTCTTACAAGGTGTTAAGTCAGTGGAATTGATAAAGACAATGGTTATCTAGTTTATCATGGTGCTTAATAGTTCTCTAAATTCAGTATGATTGATGTAATCTTACAACAAATAATGATTTCCTAGTAATATAATGATTGGTTTTTAACTCAGTCTGGAGCATTTAAGCAGGCACTGGGCTCCACAGAAGACATGCAGTGTGGAGGCAGGTGCTTAAGCTCTGAGAGCCAAGCAGAGAGAGATTCGTTTCCATCTTCATCAGGCCTTCATCCAAAATCTCATCTCCTTCACTTGGGGCTTGGCTAGTTTTCTGGAGGCCTTCTCTCTCCTTGGTTCCAAGAGCTCTTGCCGTTAGTCCTTTGCCTCTGCTCCCTTCAGCCTACAGCCAGCACAAAGGTGGAAGATGGAATGAATCTGATTCCTCTAGCTCAACTCCAAATGTCTCCAGCCAGCACCAAGGTGAAAGTAGGAATGAATCTGTCTTGCCTCTGAGAGAGGGCTTCTCAATTAACTTGACTGGCTCACTGAAGCTCTATTTATGCTCCTTCTCTGAGAGTGGGACTGTGGGATCCGAGAGTGGGATTATGTGTTTCCTCCCAGAGTGCTCTCTGACCCTAAGAGCTTCTTGCTTATATGAGCTCTCTAAAGATGTGAACACAAGCATTGTTTCTGTCAGTTCTACTTAGTACCTTGTTTCAACTTCTGACCCATAACATCTCCTTGTAGGCTCAGATCAATCATACTGAACCATGCTAAATTAGATAATTATTGTCTCTATCAACTCTAATGACTTAACACTTTGTAAGGATTCCAACAAATAAAGAACTATGATTAGTCAGCAGGAGTTAAGGCTCAGCTGCTTTATCACTTTTGAATATCCCTCTGCTGCTCTAGTCCCCATCTTTAATTGATGAATTCTTCCCAGGACGTCCATTTCCTTTTTTACATTTTTGAAGGCATTCCCCTATATTTGGTGTTTTCCATTTTGTAGCCCTATACCTGTCATTTGTCCTCATTTTTAATTTTTTTATTTTGTTGTGATTTTAGCTTATTTATTTTTTATTCATATGATCTTTTTGCTCTTCTTTTTAATCAGATTAGCTAAGTGTTCATCAATTTCATTAGTTTTTTCAAAAAACCAAATGTTAGTCTTATTCATCAATTTATGGGAAGTTCTAGTTTATCTATTTTCCTTCTAAACTTTTATGTTTCCTCTTTTGTGCTTATTTTAGATTTGTTGGTTTTGCAATTTTGAATGCATGTTCATTAGCCTCTTCTTTTTCTATTTAATTAATGTATGATCATAAGGATATTATTTTTTCCTTGATGACTGAATTAACTGCATCCCAAATTTTTGGTAAGTTGTTTAAACCTATCACAATCATCCTTCCCAATTGATGGGCATCCCTTCAATTTCCAATTCTTTGCCACTACAAAAAGAGATATTGTTTTTATAAAATGGGGCATTTTTCTTTTTAATCTCTTTGGAGTTGGTTATTGTTGTCCTTAGTTCTCAAAGATCAAAATGACATCACTAAGTTAGAGTGGAGTTATAATGTGTCCAACTGTGGCTGATTGGACCAATACCAGCTCAGAATCATCTACCACAGGTCAGATGGAAATAATCCCTATGACCATTTGGGGTGGATTTCCTAACTTTACACATCTCCCATTTCTTCTGAGCTAATTCAATTTGACTTTCAGTGTGTGCACATTGCATGTAGCAATGGTCTGCAGAATCAACTTTGCAGAAGTTTTTGTACAATTTTAGTTTTTTGACCACAGGATGGGGATCTGCACCTGCAATGGTAATTAGGCCACAGTTGGGTAAACAGACATTTTTAGGGCACCTTTTGTAGCCCCTCCCTTATGCCTGGAGGTGAACATGTGATGCTTAAAAGGTTGTTCAGATACACAAAGAGTTGCTGAATCCCACTGCTGCTTCCAGCAAGAAGACGATCTTATGAACTGTTTCACATGGGCTTGACCCACATGGGACTATGGCATGAGCTGTTAAATGTTTATTAGCCAAGCCAGTGGAATCCTTGTGTAATCTCCTTGCCCATTTCCTAACCCTTGATATGTATTCATCATTTACATATTTTACAAGTTGTGTGTGTGTGTGTGTGTGTGTGTGTGTGTGTGTACAAGCACTTGTGTGCTTTCTCCCTTATAATAAACTGTGGAAGAGTATAGTCAGTGAATTCCACGTGGTGTGTATGTGAGGAAAACCAGGAATCTTTTGCAGGCAATCAATTCTTCAAGATATTGGATAAAAAATCTTTTTAAAACTAATCTGCCTGTGGAGTGGTTGCTAAAAATAACTACTCTAGTAGTAACTAACAAATCATGTTTTTGTGGGGATGCTAATCCACACTTCATAACCATGCCTTGAATCATGAAGAGATTTTGATGGGGGAAATGTAAATAAGAAACGATTCTCCAGATGCTACACATTTTTGCTATTAAATGTCATTTCATTTGATTCACCCTACTATCCGAACCTGTCAAGCTCTTTCTAAATTCGTTGGGTTGAATCACATAAAATAAAATTAAATATAAAGTCTTAGACCTGGAATCTAAATTGATATTACATGAATCTAGGAGGGAAGCATGAAACAACTGTGCAGAAAGGAGTGTCTAGAAAAAACATGGGGGGTATTATGGACTGTAAGTTCAAAATGAATTGGCAGGATCATAAGTCAACCAAAACCAGTTCTGAAAAAACATCAGTCAGGGAGTTTGAGTTAGAACAGCTACCAATTTACAAGGTAAGTTTCATTAAGTGAACTCAAGGAGAGCAGAAAACTAAGCCAGAAACAAAAAATTAACCACTTTCTCTTGATTTGTTGTACAAATCAGACCATGAAAGCTGAGGCTACTCATTTTGGATAAAAAAAAAAAATAAATGATATTATGATCCAATAATGTGTAAATGACAGAAGGCATCCACAAGTCACACAAGCAGAGTCACTGCAGAGAAATCACTGACTTTGTCTATAGCATGGAAGGAGTCATATCTTGGGCTCTTCTAGGTGAGACTAAGATGGCATAACGTGCTTGTGTTTTTCTCCAGGTCCCTCAGGCTCAGACTGAAATTCTTGAGCAAGAACAGGATTCCTGTGGATATTTTCCTGAGCAACGCCTTCTTGGCCCGGACAGAAATCAGGGTTCAGGGAAACCTCTTCCTATTTCATCTCTTCACCTTCTTGTTCTTCACTGGTCAGAGGCTGAGGCCCATAGATCTCATTCTCACCCAGCTGACTTTGGCCAAGTCTTTGGTTCTTCTTTCCAAGGGCTTCCTTCAGGGATTGGTAACTTTGGGTGTGAAAAATTTTCTCGATGATATTAGCTGTAAAGTTATATTCAATGTCCTTCATGACCTTCATAGAGTAGGTCGGGGGCTTTCCCTCAGCATAACTTGCCTCCTGAGTGGTTTTCAGGCCATCATCACCAGTCCCCAGAATCCTAGGTTCACAAAACTTAAAACCAGAATCCTAAAATACATAATCCCTTCTCTTCTCCTCTGCTGTTTTTCCCCATGCTGCAAAATAGCATTATACTTGAAAAACTTAAAGGACCAAGGAGCACCAGAAACACCTCAGAAACAAAAGAATACAGGTTATGTTCAGTTACTGTGACTCCTATTAGTGTCCCACTCTATGCAATTGTGTTCTCCCTGCCTAATGCTGTGTGTATCACCTTCATCAGCTTTACCAGTGGCTACAAGCTTTACCTCTTGTACAAGCACAAGAGTCCAACAGTTTCACTCTGACAGATTTCTCCTTAGAGAACAGAGCCACCCAGATGATCCTCCTGCTGGTGAGCACCTTTGTCACTTTTTATTTGCTCAATTCGATCTTGGAAGCATCTAGACCCTGTTTGCTGCATACCTCTGCTTTCTTAGCTTCCTGTTTTCCTATGGTTAGCCCCTTTGTGCTGATCAGCAGTGACTCACAAATCCTGAAGTACTACAGGGCTGTCCATGGAAGAAAAAGTCCTCATAATGAACCTAACTACAGTAATACCCAGTCCCTGATTTTGTTCAGCATAGATTTTTGGCCCTTTGCAAGCAACATTACCCCTGTGAAACTTGAGCCTGAGCTTGATTTTCCAAAATTGCCTCCAGCACTCCATTAAATTGATGGTTTTTCTTTCTGTTTTAAAAAGCCTATTTGTTTTTAACACACATTGCTTTGTGAATCCTGTTGGGAGAGCAAATCGGTGTAAAAGGGAAAACCATGACTCCACTTTAATTGATGGAAATGCTTTTCAACCTGAAAATACCTGAAGATTTCCAGGAATTCCTCAGCTGTACTTTACTTGAGGTCTTTTTTGGGAGCTCTCTCGCTGGACTAGGGGCAAAATTAAGTTTTTGCCTAATCCCTCAGCAATAGCACTCAAAACAGCCCCAGCCCCAGATAGGGATGTACCATTAGAAACTTGTTTCACTAGGGAACATGATTTTTTAAAAATAATAACTTTTTATTGACAGTACATATACATGGGTCATTTTTTACAACATCATCCCTTGCACTCACTTCTGTTCCGATTTTTCCCTTCCCTCCTCCACCCCCTTCCCTAGATGGCAGGCAGTCTTAAACATATTAAATATGTATATCCTAGATACAATATATGTATGCAGAACCGAACAGTTCTCTTGTTGCACAGGAAGAATTGGATTCAGAAGGTAAAAATAACCTGGGAAGAAAAAAAAATGCAAACATATATATATATATATATATATAACTTTTGGTAAAATAGTCATATATATATATATTATTTAGAAGTCATATGCATGGGTAATTTTACAGCATTGACAACTGCCAAACCTGTTGTTCCAGTTTTTCCCCTCCTTCCCTCACCCCTCCCCAAGATGGCAGGTTGACTAATACATGTTAAATATGTTAAAATATAAATTAAATACAAAATAAGTACACATGTCCAAACAGTTATTTTGCTGTACAAAAAGAATCGGACTTTCAAATAGTGTACAATTAGCCTGTGAAGGAAATCAAAAATGCAAGCAGACAAAAATAGAGGGATTGGGAATTCTATGTAGTGGTTCATAGTCATCTCCCAGAGTTTTTTCTCTAGATGTAGCTGGTTCAGTTCCTTACTGCTCTATTGGAACTGATTTGGTTCATCTCATTGCTGAAGATGGCCAGGTTCATCATCATATTGTATTGTTGTTGAAGTATATAATGATCTCCCGGTTCTGCTCATTTCACTCAGCATCAGTTCATGTAAGTCTCTCCAAGCCTCTCTGTATTCATCCTGCTGGTCATTTCTTACAGAACAATAATATTCCATAACATTCATATACCACCATTTACCCAACCATTCTCCAATTGATGGGCATTCATTCATTTTCCAGTTTCTAGCCCTTACAAACAGGGTTGCCACAAACATTTAGGCACATACAAGTCCTTTTCCCTTCTGTAGTATCTCTTTGGGATATAAGCCCAGTAGTAGCACTGCTGGATCAATGTATCAATGTCCCAGTTTTCCTACATCCCCTCCAGCATTCATCATTATTTTTTCCTGTCATCTTAGCCAATTTGATAGGTGTGTAGTAGTACCTAAGAGTTGTCTTAATTTGCATTTCTCCGATCAATAGTGACTTGGAACACTCTTTCATATGAATGGAAATAGTTTCAATTTCATCATCTGAAAATTGCCTGTTCATATCCTTTGACCTTTTATCAATTGGAGAATGGCTTGATTTCTTTTAGAATCAATTCTCTGTATTTTGGAAATGAGGCCTTTATCAGAACCTTTAACTGTAAAAATGTTTTCCCAATTTGTTGCTTCCCTTCTAATCTTGTTTGCATTAGTTTTATTTGTAGAAAGGCTTTTTAATTTGATGTAATCAAAATTTTTATTTTGTGATCAATAATGATCTCTAGTTCTTCCTTCTTCACAAATTCCTTCCTCCTCTATAAGTCTGAGAGGTAAACTATTCTACATTCCTTTAATTTATTTATGATCTCATTTCTTTATGCCTAAATCATGGACCCATTTTGACCTTATCTTGGTATGTGGTGTTAAGTGTGACTCCATGCCTAATTTCTGTCATACCAATTTCTAGTTTTCCCAGCAGTTTTTGTCAAATAATGAATTCTTATCCCAAAAGCTGGGATCTTTGGATTTGTCAAACACTAGATTGCTGTAATTATTGACTATTTTGTTCTGTGAACCTAAGCTATTCCACTGATCAACTAATCTATTTCTTAGCCAATACCAAATGGTTTTAGTGACTACTGCTTTATAATATAGTTTTAGATCAGGTATAGCTGGGTCACCTTCATTTGATTTTTTTTTTCATTAATTTCTTTGAAATTTTTACCTTTTGTTCTTCCATATCAATTTTGTTGTTATTTTTCCTAGGTCATTAAAATAGTTTCTTGGAAGTCTGATTGGTATAGCACTAAATAAATAGTTTAGGGAGTATTGTCATCTTTATTATATTCGCTCGGCCTATCCAAGAGCACTTAATATTTTTCCAATTATTTACAACTGACTTTATTTGTGTGGAAAGTGTTTTGTAATTTTGCTCATGTAATTCCTGACTTTCCTTTGGTAGATAGATTCCCAAGTATTTTATGCTATCAACAGTTATTTTGAATGGAGTATCTCTTGCTGTTGGATTTTGTTGGTGTATAAAAATATTGAGGATTTACGTGGATTTGTTTTGTATCCTGCAACTTTGCTAAAGATGTGGATTATTTCTAATAGCTTTTTAGTAGAATCTCTGGGGTTCTCTAAGTATACCATCATATCATCTGCAAAGAGGCATAGTTTGGTTTCCTCATTATCTACTCTAATTCATTTAATTTCTTTCTTGACTCTTATTGCCGAGGCTAGTGTTTCTAATACAATATTGAATAATAATGGTCATAGTGGGCAACTTTGTTTCATTCCTGATCTTACTGGGAAAGGTTCCAATTTATCCCCATTACATATGATGCTTATTGATGGTTTTAAATAAATGCTCCTGACTATTTTAGGGAAAAGTCCATTTATTCCTATATTCTCAAGTGTTCTTATTAGGAATGGATGCTGAATTTTATCAAATGCTTTTTCTGCATCGATTGAGATGATCATATGTTTTTTGTTAATTTGGTTATTGATATAGTCAATTATGCTAATAGTTTTCCTAATATTGAATCAGCTCTGTATGCCTGGTATAAATCCTGCTTGGTCATAGTGTATTAACCTGGGGAAGATTTTCTATAATCTTTTTGCTAATATTTTATTTAAGATTTTAGCATCAATATTCATTAGGGAGATTGGTCTATAATTTTCTTTCTCTGTTTTCAACCTACCTGGTTAGACATCACTACATATCTGTGTCATAAAAGGAATTTGGTAGGACTCCTTCATTCCCTATTTTTCAAATATTTTACATAGCATTGGAGTTAATTGTTCTTTAAATGTTTGGTAGAAGTCACATGTAAATCCATCTGGTCCTGGGGATTTTTTCTTAGGGAGTTGGTTAATAACTTGTTCCATTTCTTTTTCTAAGATGGGACTATTTAACCAATTTACTTTTTCCTCTGTTAATCTGGGCAAGCTATATTTTTGAAGTTATGCTTCCATTTCATTTAAGTTATTGAATTTATTAGCATACTAGGGAACATAATTATTGTTATTTTATCTGTGTAATATGTATATTCCAACTTTACCAAATGAACCATTAAGCAAATATTGGACAAACCACAGGAAGCTTCTTCACATTCTGAAAATATTACATGGGAAATTCGTCAACTGTCTAAGAAACAACATAAAATAGCCGATTTTCATATTGACAGTATTGATCCTCATGATACCGCAAACAGGTTGTGGAACTGGATAAATCAACCCAATTCTTTTAACAATGTATTAAGTATGCTGTTACATTTTCTGCCTTGGATATGTTTTGTTACCCTGGCATGTTTCCTCTTGCCCCATTTTCTAAGACATGCTTACTACTCCTTAGATGAGCTTCGAGCATCCCTTCTTTATCTCAAGGTAGCACAGAAGAACAGGGAGAGGTTGAGGACCAGCTCCAAGGAGGCAGAGGATTCAGACCAGTTCAAGTTTTCCCTGTAGCTTGTCCCTGTTCAATGGCTGTGAGAAATCAGGTTGGTGGCAGACTCCTCAGAGTGATGACCCCTCTGTTCTGTCTCTAAGAATGGGATGTCCTTGGAGATTGCAAGGAAAGGAGAAAACTGTCTGGGCGATTTCATAGCTAATAGTACCATGAGAAAAGACTAACGTTCCCAGGAAAACACACTATTGCCTTGGTGAAAGATATATAAACCCTAATCCTCAGATGAATAAATGGAGTTTGCTCTTATCTCCCACTTGACCTGTGTTTCATGTCAGCTTGTCCTCCAGCCTTTCCCTGACCAAGATCTAGAAGCTCACAGGCTGCCTGGCTGCTAGAGCTGCAGGGGAGCAATGTAAGATAATTCTAAGATAATCAACTAAATTCATGTTATTTGGCAATTGTCCCTCATATTTCAAAAACATTATTCATACCATTATTTTTATTCTGATTTTTCTCATTTCGGAATTTAGGGGAAAATATTTTCTTAGAAATACTGGTATTTGAAAAATAATTTCTAGAGGATTATGTAAATGTGGCCTTAGAAAATGAACTCTTCTTTTGATATGGACTCTAAAATCAATGTGAAAAATTGTAGCTAGAATGTTTGAAAACTTCCTGTTTGGTATATTTTCCTTTAAAATGAATATTAAAATTTTTAAACCAAATAATAAATTCTTATTCCCAATTCTTTACTTTTTACATTTATCAAATACAAGATTATAATTTATATGACATCTCACACTGGGCTCCAAATCTGTCATAGGAAGCCATATCACTTAAGAACAGTAATTATACATTACAAAGCTTGCTGGTGTGGCAAAGTGGTCTGTGCAAGACTAAGCAACGGTACAAGAGGGAGAGTTTTTTTGGAACTGTAGCCCTAAACTATGGTGCTGTTCTGGGGATTTAGATTTCTAAAAAGGCCTTACTTCTCCTCAAACCCCAACACAATTTAGCAATATAAAGTCAAAATGGAGACCTAAGCCACAGATATTTTAAAAGAAAATTAGAACATATAACATATAACTTACCACACGGATGGAAAGCCAAAGAATTTAGCAATAAACAAGAGAATGAAGAGGAAAATTAAATAATAAAAACAATTTAAAATCAGAGTAAAAAATCTCTTAATCATTATTGATAGAGAAAGGAGATTAAAACAATTGGTTCCCCTCATTATAAAGACTCTTCTTTGAACACCAATCTTGGGATTTCAGAGAAAAACTCAAATCTATTTTCTGACCTATATACACAGGATAAAATTGCAATGTCTCATGAGATCTCTGCTATAGGAAGAGGCCTTTCCTTATTCATTATATTCACACGTTTCATCTGAAGCAAGATTTCTATACAAAGAATGAGATCCAGCCTTTCTGCAAATACATTTTATATGTTTTTTTCCAGTGTTACAATTGTGATTTATAGTGACCCTTATCTTCCAGGTAAGGGCAAGTTTTCCTTCAGCACATTTGCAAATCTTCTCTCCACTCAGTATCTTCAGATATAAACTCAGAGAGGAACCTGGGCTAAAAACCTTCCCATGCCAAGTCCATAGAAGATTTGTTCCCAAGCAGAAAATCCCTGCTAACTAACAAGATCTATCCTCCACTTTTATGCATTTGTCCTTGATTTCAATATTCTAGGAATTTTCTGAAGGCAATTCAGGAATGAAGTGAGCCTGCATGTTTTTCCACATGGATTATATGAATGAGGTTTTACATCTTGTATGGCAATTCCCCTGTGTAGTCAGGGACTAATATATATTAAAAACTTTACTGTGACATTGATGCATTATTGATAGTGTTGTGAACGGATCCAACCATTCTGTATAACAATTTGGAACTATCCTCAAAAAGTTATCAAACTGTACATACTCTTTGATTCAGTAGTGTTACTACTGGGTTTATATCCCAAAGAGATCTTAAAGAAGGAAAAGAGACCTGTATGTGCCAAAATGTTTGTGGCGGCCCTTTTTGTAGTGGCTAGAAACTGCAAATTGAATGGATGCCCATCAATTGGAGAATGGCTGGGTAAATAGTGGTATATGAATGTTATGGGATATTATTGTTCTGTAAGAAATGACCAGCAGTATGAATACAGAGAAGCTTGGAGAGACTTACATGAACTGATGTTAAGTGAAATGAGCAGAACCAGGAGATCATTGTAAACTTCAATAACAATACTGTACGAGGATCAATTCTGATGGAAGTAGATATCTTCGACAATGAGAAGATCCAATTCAGTTCCAATTGATCAATGATGGACAGAATTAGCTACATCCAGAGAAAGAACACTGGGAAATGAATGTGGACTACTTGTATTTTCATTTTTCTTCCCAGATTATTTTTACCTTCTGAATCCTATTTTTCTTGTGCAACAAGAGAACTGTATGGATCTGTACACATATATTGTATTTAAGATAAACTTTAATGTGTTTAACATGTATGAGACTGCCTGCCATCTAGGAGAGGGGGTGATGGGAAGGAAGGGAAAAGTTGGAACAGAAGTGAGTGCAAGGGACAATGTTGAAAAATTACCCATGCATATGTTCTGTAAATAAAAAGCTATAATAATAATAATAATAAAATCTTTACTACTAAATAATAAAACCTTTACCATGATCCAGACACTTAAAAGTTTTCTTCTAATGTGCACTCTCTGTTGTTAAGCAAGATTTGAGCTTTGTCTGAAGATTTCTGCCCCATGTGGATTTTCTCATGTTTACCAAGACCTTTGCGTCGTGTGAAAGCCTTTCCACAGTCATTACATTCATAAGGCTTCTCTCCAGTATGTATTCTCTGATGGGAAGTAAGACTGCTGCGCTGTGTGAAAGCCTTTCCACATTCGTTACATTCATAAGGCTTCTCTCCAGTGTGGATTCTCTGATGTACTTCAAGGGAGGAGCGCTTTATGAAAGCTTTTCCACATTCATTACATTTATAAGGCTTCTCTCCAGTGTGGATTCTCTTATGTTCATTAAGATTGGAGTGAGATGTAAAAGCCTTTCCACATTCATTACATTTATAAGGCTTCTCTCCAGTGTGGATTCTCTGATGTAGAGCAAGTTTAGAGTTGCATCTTAAACTCTTTCCACAGTGATTACATTCATAAGGCTTCTCTCCAGTGTGTATTTTCTTATGTTCATTAAGATTGGAGTGAGATGTGAAAGTCTTTCCACATTCATTACATTCATAAGGCTTCTCTCCAGTGTGGATTCTCTGATGGATAGCAACATGGGAGCGTTGTGTAAAAGCCTTTCCACATTCGTTACATGCATAAGGCTTCTCACCAGTGTGGATTCTCTGATGGACAGAAAGGTAGGAGCGATATATGAAAGACTTTCCACATTCATTACATTCATAAGGCTTCTCTCCAGTGTGGACTCTTTGATGTTCAAGAAGACTGGAGCTCTGTATGAAAGCCTTTCCACATTGATTACATTCATAAGGTTTCTCTCCAGTGTGGATTCTCTGATGTTGAACCAATTTGGAATAACATTGGAAATCCTTTCCACATTGATTACATATGTAAGATTGTTTTTCTGTATGAATTCTCTCATTTTTATCAGGAATAGATTGCTCTGTCAAAGTCTTTCCATGTTTCTTACATTTATAAGGTTTCTCCTCTCCAGCATGGATTCTCTGATACATATTCTTGTCTTTAGCAACAATGGAACTCTGTCTGAAAGCTTTTTTTTGTGTATTCCATTCACAGTGTTCCCCTCCAGTATGGTTTCTTTTCTGCTTAGCAACAACAGCCCTGTATTCACTATATTGAAAAAGGTCTTTCTGTGAAATCATTTTCAGATTTGCATTCATCTCCTTCATATCAAACCACGTCTCTGCATCTGAAAGAAATAAACACATGTGTATAAATATACTCTCTAATGCTGGTTGAGATAAAATCACTGAATTTTAATTTCTCTAGGCAAAAGGTTTTCAAGTTGAAATGGACAGAATCAATCATTTTTAAATGATATTAGCTCACACTAATAAAGTGATTCAATTAACACAGAGTTCCACACACAATACAATGACATTGGACCCCCACCCCAAAGCTGAGATAAAGGCAAGGTCAAGATTCTCATAATTTAGAAACCAGCCTATGAGCTCTAATGGCTGAGTAACCTGATCCAAATCCCTGCAGGTGAAATGAAAAATAGAACCTGGTAAAGGAGACTTCTCAATCCATTGCACTAGACAGATGTTCTCCATTTCACTTCTAAACTTTTCTTTCAAATTCAATCTCAGGTACCACCTAGCTCTGCACCCCTTAGAATGTGCTTCTTTCCCTCAGTTTTCCTGTAGAGTGAAGTTAATAATTGTACCCATTTCCCAGGTTGTTGTGAGCATCAAATGAGGTAATACCCATAAAACTCTTGGCACACAGTAGGCACCATATGATTGTTAACTATTATCATTGTCACTACGATTTTGATTCTCTCCACCTCAACTCTTCCTCCCTTCATAAACTTTCCTTCCCCTCTCTCTTTCTATGCATATGTCTGTTGAACATGATGCATTTCCATAAAAAACACTTTCCTTTCCCTGGATTACCTAAGTATAAGGTTCATAAACATGCTTATGTTCAAACCATTTCCAAGTTTATTTGCTGGAGTTAAAACTTCTTGAAATCTTCTCTTTGTATACATAGGGCTTAATGCAATGCATAGAACAGTACAGGTATTTAATTGATGTTTACTGATTGGTTGACATTCCCCAGGGCTGATCACATGGCCTAACCCCACTTCAGTGCTTGCATGCTGGTCCCTCTGAGGGGCCAAATCCATGTTTCCATTTCTTTCTCTTTCCTGCTCCCTCTCACCTATGAACAAATCCCATAGTGAAGATAACAAGGGCCTAGGGCTCCTGGTCCTGTTATGGAATAACCAGGAGTATTTCCCTCCCATATCCCTAACCCAAGGGAAGATGTCAATTATGTAGTGAGTGACTGGATTTAAGTGAGGGAGGTGTCCAAGGTCACCAGCCTCACTTTCCCCCACACAGCCATCTGTGTCCAGTAGCCAGTTATAGATCAGGCTTACTGGAAATGGCTCTGGATGCAGATGGCCACGGGAGACCTAGGTCTTATTAAGATAAGGTCTCCAATAGGTCTCCTGTGACTGAGGCTACACCCATCCTGTGATTAATGCTAGGGAGCAATGGAGGCAAAGAATCTCCTCTCTCACCTGGGCTAAAAAAACCTCAAATAAGAAAAACGAATCAATGAATGAGTGACTCTGGGAAGAACCTCAGGGTTTCTGGCCAAAGCAGAAATGACGGCAATTTACACTTAGTTTAAGTCATTGGGGACCCAAACAAAGACCAAATGAGTTTAGAAAGGGACCTATGAATGGTCAATGAGAATCAGACTGATTTTCATTTAAGGTTTGTTCCTTAAGAAAGGAATTGGGGCAGCTAGGTGGCACAGTGGATAGAGCACCAGCCCTGAAGTCAAGAGGAACCCAGTTCAAATCTGGCCTCAGACACTTAATACTACCTAGCTGCGTGTCTCTGGGCAAGTGGAAGGAAGGAAGGAAGGAAGGAAGAAAGAAAGGAAGGAGGAAGGAAAGAAGGAAATCTACCCAGGGATGGCTCAGTGGTAAAGAAAGGAGGGAAATGCTTTTAAGAGCATTTGTTGATAAGGGTATATGATATCCTAGGAGGACAGAGGGGAAGGCAGGAAAGAAGAAAAGAAAGAAGGAAACAGGCAATGAAGAAACAAGAGTGGGGAGAGAGAGAGAAGGGAGGGAAGCAGGCAAGAAGTGGGTCTTCCAACTCATCGATTCTAGCTTTTGACCAGCTTTCCTCAAAGGTTGAGGCTTTTCCTATGTATCTGTGCTTAACTGTAGCCTATGGGGGGGAGGGGAGGAGTGGGGAAAAGAAGAAAAAGTGCACAGCAGAGAACAAAAGAACAACTATAGGAAAGCAAAAAGCGATGGATAGTTCTGAATATAATATCTTTCATTTATGGTTTATGGAAACATTTATGTATTGTTACAGATTTTGAATCCTCCCTTATGTTCTGCTGAACATAAAACATTTTTTAAAATTGTTCTTTTCTGTATTTTTCTATTTTGTTTTTAGCTTTAAATAAATATTAAAAAAGTAAAAATAAATGCTTTTTGGCTTAAGGAAGGTCTAAGAAAAGTCATATTAAATAGCCTGAGCCCTCTTTCTTTGTTCTAGATTGTTGGATGGCCCCAAATTTCCAACAAAGACTTCCACTAGGACCACTGATTCTTCATTAGAAAGGAACTGAAAGACCTTGGAGTCCAAGGCCCTCATTTTGCAGATGAAGAGACTGAGGTCCAGAGATTCAGTGAGGTGCTCAGGATCTCACTACCACAAGAAAATGGATTCCAAGCCAGTTTTCCCTGCCTGCACTCCCATCACATGAAGAAGCCTCCTGGGATACCAGCTTGCACTTCAGCTTGCAACTCACTCACCAGGACAGGAGTTCCTCAGGCCTCCTCTCTCCACATGGGAGATGAAATCTTCTCTGGGAACTGGAAGTCCTGGGGAGGAAGAGGATAGTGGGTATGAGCCTTGAAACTTGTCATTTATTTCTCACTGTAACAAGGCAGGGGTGCGAGCGAGGTCCACTGGGTGGTTCCAAGGATAACAAGGATGGTTTTCAGGATGCTTTTTGCCAGGGGAAGAGGGCAGAGGGGAAAGGAGGCCATGCAAACAATATTTTGGAGTCAGAAGATCCTGATTTTGCTGCCTCCTTCCTAGCAGGATGGCCTCATCCCACTGCTTCCATTTTCTGGACATTAGAGGCAGCTGAGAGCACATAGAAGGGAGCACTGGGCATGCAGTCAGGAACCCCTGAGTTAAAATTTGGGTTTAGACACATCTTGGCTATGCCACTTTGGGCAAGTAATTTCATCTTTTTGCTTTAGCCCCCAGACTTGTAAAATGGGGATAAAAATGGCGCCCAAAACAAAGGGTTTTAGTGGGGATCAAGTGTGATAATGTGCATAAAGGAATCTCTGAGCACAAGGCCTGGATTCCAGCAAATGTAATAAAAGACCTCCTCACTTCCCTTTATCGCCTGTATCTGTATAAGCCTTTGGGGGATGCAGGAGGAAGGAACAAGGGCCCACTTGCTGTAGTAGGGATTTATGAGTTATACCAGGGACAGTGAAGTAAAAATATTTTTTACCCAAAAGAACATTGCAAAGACACAGTGGTTCTGCCCAAGAGGAAGGGGGTTCCTTCTGTTATCCCATGTTCAGTGAAAAGGGGCAGGATCAGTTTTCAGAAGGTTTGCAGGCAAAACTGCCGGGTTCTCATCCTACGATGTAAAGACCACTCATTGAAGAACCAGGCAGAAGGAGGACCCTATCTCTTGGGGACAGGAAACAGCCCTTGGGCCTTTCTGAGAACTAGTAAAAGCCTGCAACTCTGCATCCTAAGGAGGAGATGATGACACTGCTTTTGATAGCAGTTCCAGAGTTCCAAGAGAAGCGCTTCTTACCCAGGGAGAGCAAGTTCTCAGCATTCTCCAGCATGACCTCCTTGTGCAGCTCTTTTTCATCCGGGTCCAACAGACCCCACTCCTCCGGGCTGAAGTCCACAGCCACATCCTTGAAGGTCACCAGCTCCTAAAACACCAACACCCAGAGGACTTAAGAGTTGAAGCAAGCTTCATAACTGACCTAATCCAATGCTCCTCAATTTACAGAAGGGACCTGAAGCAAGGAGGAGGGATCTGCCCAAAGGTGACAGCCCTTACAGGATTCAGAGCCAAAGTCCCCCACAGAC
Source organism: Sarcophilus harrisii (assembly GCF_902635505.1). NCBI lineage: Eukaryota > Metazoa > Chordata > Mammalia > Dasyuromorphia > Dasyuridae > Sarcophilus > Sarcophilus harrisii. The sequence goes on from NC_045428.1 coordinate 607,734,001, forward strand.
CAGTGGAATATAGAGAAACACATTTTATATTTTCTGTTGGAATAAAATTGAGAAATGTTTTACTAGGAAATGGCACTGCCTGTGGAATCAGGAAAACTATGGGTTCTATCAGAGAGAGATGAAGATTTTTGGAGGTGAAATCAAACAGTGCTATGTTAAGAAAATAGCATGAAGTGTTTGTGTGAAGCTAGCAAGTATTATGTGCTGTAGAGCTAAAACATTTCCATGATCACTGAGGAGAAAAAAAGATCTCGTGAATTTTCCAAAAGCCAGAAATTAAGTCTTATCTAGATGAAACCCTATCCTTCCGCCCAATAGTATTTTATTTTTCCAAATGCATGTACAGATAGTTTTCAACATTCAATTTTGTAAGATTATGCATTCCAAATTTCAGAATCACACACTTCATAATAATAGATCTGGCCCAATGATCATCACTTTACAAAAGCAAACTGAAGGAGAGACAAGGGATTTACCCAAAGGTCACATCCTGTATAAGAACTCTTGGAAGCACAGTCATGCAAAGGCCTTCCTCCTACACTGTTGACAGCTAGTATGGACCCAGCTGGAAACATGTTGTCTTCCATGTGAGAATGGAAGGTTCTTGACGGCAGGGACTGATTTTTCCTCCTTTGCATCTCCTATATATATATATACGGAAAGCCTATTCCCTTTCTAAATGCCTGCTATTTTGACACAAGCAATGGTAAAGGGAGAGAAAGGCAAAGTATGAGCTGAGTATGATGGAGTTTTTCTAGAAGTACCTAATTGCAGCTGAGGGGTCTCAGGAGATAAAGAAAATAAAATGGAATAAAAGAAAACCTACCAGGAAGCAAAGAAACAATGGACAGCTCCTGAACCATGGGTCGCATTTATTATATAGGTTTATTTTACCGAATATGCTGTTATGTTCTGCTGGTTACCTGAATTTTTTTTCCTTCTCTTAATTTGTATTAAGGTTAAAACAAATTATAATAGGGACCGCTAGATGGCACAGTGGTTAGAGCACTGGCCCTGAAGTCAGGAGAACCCGAGTTCAAATGCTACCTCAGACACTTAACACTTTCTAGCTGTGTGACCCTGGGCAAAGTCATTTAACTCCAATTGCCTTCACAAAAAAATTGTGTGTGTGTGTGTGTGTGTGTGTGTGTGTGTGTGTGTGTGTAACTAAATAAAATAACCACAAACATGGTAAAGAGAAGGGATTCAGAGATTTGGGAAGATCTGTATGGCCTGAGGCAACAGGAGCTGAGCAGCAGCAGGGGGACAGTTTCTGCCTTGCTCCCAGCTAGGGAAAGGAAAAGAGCTGAGGAAGCCTCCAGGGTTCTGCTCCAGACAACAGGGTCAAGGGTTTGAGGAAAGTCAGTGGCTGCAGGAGGGAGCCCGACCACAGGACACAGAGACAGGCTAGAAGGTGTGCGTGTGTGTGTATAGTGGGGAGATGGTGCTGGACTAAAGCAAAGACAAGATACCCACAGGACAGACACTAATGAGTGAAGTGGTCATCCTTGTCAGTGACTTACATTGAGGGAAAATTTAAACAAACATGGGGGGGCAGCAACTGGGGGAAGGGAGTTAGTGCTCAAGATGCCAAAGGGACAATACATCAGTCTAAAACATAGCAGAAAGGAGGGCAGTGTTGTTCTTACTGCATTCACTTTCCTGCCTACTTTTGTAAAGGATCTACAGATAAGAGAGATGGCCAGCCTACAGACCATCCTCCAGATCTGTGGTAATGTCCTCTTAGGCTGATATTGCCCACATCTTTGGGCAGAACACACTCACCTGGGGTAGGGGTCTGCGGCTCTCAGGGGCCATTTCCTCTGGCTTCAGGCTCCCTGCTTGGGCCAGGCCTTGGTCCTCTGTAGGCTGTTGGGGGGGGATGGTTATAACTGAATAGATGTCGTCCCCTTCTTTTCCTGGACAGGGAGCAAGCCTACAGGAAATTACAGAGGGTGAGGTTCCAGGAGAGTTACTAAACCCCTGGTCCTGCCCTTAGGGCACAGACCCCAACCAACAGAGGGAGGGAGGCTGAAAGCAGGTTCAAGCTGAAAAAGGAAAATGGTAGAGTCAAGATGAAAGAGAACAGGCAAGATATTGCCTGAACTCTCTCCAGTTTCCTATGAAATAACTTCCGATTAAGAGTGGAGTGACAGGACCTACAAAACAATGGGGGAGAAACAATTTTCCAGCCTTAGATAATTTAGAAGGACTGCAGGAAAGACTGATCTCACTTGGGTATAAGGGGAAAAAAGCCCCAACACAGATCAACAACTGAGGCCCAGTGGTCCCTGGTAAGCCAAGATTGGAAAGGTAATTAACTGAATTTGTTCAGGAGAGGAGAAAGTGGTGAGGTGCAAAGTCATCAGCCTCACCTCCTCCTCCCGAGCCCCCTGCTTCCAGTGGCCAGATATACATCAGGGTGACTGGAGATGACCCTGGAAGCAGTGGAGGCCTTGACCTTAAGGTAAGCCCTCAGTCTGAAGGAGGCAACACCCATTGAGTGATTAAAATTGAGGAAGAAATGAAGCCAAGAATATTCTCTTTTACCCAGTCAAAAACAAGTCTGGGAGGGAAAAGTCCCCAGGGCTATTGGCCATAGGGCAGGCAGGAGTTTATAAGATAGAAGGGACAGGGAATAAGATGCCTCTGGGGGGATGGTATAAACTTTAAAATGGGCTCACCTTCTCTTTACTCCTACTTTCCTGACTTGCTTCCTCTCCCCCACCTTCCTGCAGACCCAAGAGGAAGAAGGGATTTAAAGCCCCAGATGGGATGAGAGTGTGTACAACCTCAATGTCCCCTGAGTCAGAAATCTCCCTGCCAGTGATACTTGCCCTTCCCCTCATCCCTTCTTCCCAAGAGATGTATTGTCTAGACAACAGTAAGGAGGTAAGGGCTCTGAGATGGAGCACCCAGGGAAAGACCAGATGAAACCTAAGGCTGACAGACAGTCTAGTCTGGGATTCAGCTCCCAGAACCTATGGTGAGGGAAGGGGCAGGGTACTGGGAAGCCTGGATAAAAAGGAAGAAATTTAAGGGTCGAGAAGTGATTTAGGTGGGTAGTTGAATGAGGAAAAAGAGGATGGCTGAGTCCTGAAATCTAAGCAGAAAATGGGGGAAGGTTCCTAAAACTCTTAGGTAGATCTTAGCCTTAGAATCCTTAAAGTCCAAGATGTGCGGGTCCAGAAAAGCTGGCCTAGGAAACAGCTTCAGTTCCTGCAAGTCACTGTACCTTTGTTTTCTTCTGTTACTTTTCCATACACTTAGGGTACTAATAGTTCCTCCTACTTGCCATGGTTATTGTTAACATAAAATAAGATTTCTCTATCACTTGGAAAATAGATGATACTATATGAAGGTTAGCTATTAATGTTGTGATTTAGAAGGAGAAAACTTTGGAACAAAAGGTTTGGCAATGGCAAGTGTTGAAAATTATCTTTGCCTGTATTTACAAAAATAAAAAATACTACCAGTAAAAAAACTCTGGATTGATTTTGACCTAAAGCTACCTAAAATAGGAGACAAAATTAGAAGCAAAAGAAAGTTTCACTTTCTCTTCATAAAACTCAAAGACCTTTCATAGGAAAATCAACCAGAAGGACCTTGGGGAGAAAGCAGCACTTTTGCCTTTCAAATAATTGTCTTACATGTTCCTTGTAAGACATCTCGAATCAGACAACTGGTTCAAGATGTCCAAAAGACAGTTTGGAACAGAAGGGATTGAGGTTGATTGACCTCAATTTTTTAAAATATTGAATATTACTTTTTTCCCCAAAATACATGTAAAGACAATTTTTAACAATTTCAAAAAAAATTTCTTTTGGCGGGGGGTGAGGGGGGGAAGCTAGGTGGCCCATTGGATCGAGCACCAGTCCTGAAGTTAAGATGGCCTGAGTTCAAATTTGACTTCAGACACTTAACACTTTAGAGCTCTGTGACCCTGGGCAAGTCACTTAACTCCAGTAGCCTTAGGGGAAAAAAAAAATTTTAAATTCCAAATTCTCTCCTTCCCCTTTTCAATTCCTCTCATCCTAAGATGACAAGCAAATTGCAAAGGTTTCATAGGTGCAAAAATGTAAAACACATTTGCTCAAGAATTTTTACCTCATGAAAACTGAGTAGGGCAAGATTGAAGGATTCTAGTCCGAGCTAGCAATGCTGGCCAGACATTATGTTGGGCTGTGGCTGTGGACAAGGAGGAATGAGCACTTCCTAGGAAAGTGCAGTATTTTCAGAGAGGTTTGGAGAGACTTACATGAACTGATGCTAAGTGAAATGAGTAGAACCAAGAGATCATTATATACTTCAACAATGATACTGTATGAAGATGTATTCTGATGGAAGTGGATTTCTTCAACAAAGAGAAGATCTAACTCAGTTTCAATTGATCAAGGATGGACAGAAGCAGCTACACCCAAAGAAAGAACACTGGGAAATGAATGTAAACTTTGCATTTTTGTTTTTCTTCCTGGGTTATTTTTACCTTCTGAATCCAATTCTCCCTGTGCAACAAGAGAACTGTTCGGTTCTGCACACATATATTGTATCTAGGATATACTGTGACCTATTTAACATGTATAGGACTGCTTGCCATCTGGGGGAAGGGGTGGAGGGAGGGAGGGGGGAAATCAGAATAGAAGTGAGTGCAAGGAATAATGGAAAAAAAAATTACCCAGGCACGGGTTCTGTCAATAAAAAGTTATAATTATTTTTTAAAAATAAATAAATAAGAAAGAAAGAAAAAGTGCAATATTTTAGAGAGGAAAAACATTTCCAGGACAGCAGGTGGCAGACCTTGCATGTGACTTAGGTGAGAACTGTTGCTGAAGTTGAGCCTCTGGATAGAATTCAGAACAGAACAGTCAAGAGGAACTAAGGCTTAAGACACAATTAAGAACTAAGAATTCAAACTTCATTATAATAATGATCAGTATTATAAGCTATTAAAAATAAAATAAAACCAAATGAAAATTCAGGATGAGTAAGCAAAGCAAAAGCAATAGCTGACAATAGCTACTTTTGTGTGAAAGGATCTGAGTTGATATTCAGAAGAATATTGTGAGGTTAAAAAAAAAAAGCCACTTTGTCCCAAAGAGTAACATCAAAAGTATACAAGCCTAAAAAGAACACTTAGAAGAATATAAAAAGGGATTCAAAATCAAATAGGAAATCAAATAAATATTGGGGGGTGGGGAGTAGAGGGGAATGAAAGCAATCCAAGAAATTATGAAAACAAAGTTAGTCAATTGGAAATAAGTTTTTTAAAGTCCTTGAAAAATAGAATTGAACAAGAGGAATCTAGTAACATTATAAGACACCAAAAAAAAATTAAATTTGAAAAAATAGAAGAGATATAGTTGATTATGCTTATAGTTTTTCTAATATTGAACCAGCCCTGTACTCCTGGCATAAACCCTATGTGATCATAGTGTATTATCCTGGGGATGACTTTCTGTAATCTCATTGCTAATATTTTATTTAAGAAATTTTGCATCAATATTCATTAGGGAAATTGGTCGATAATTTTCTTTCTCTATTTTCACCCTACCTGGTTTAGCTATCAGCGATCGGTGTCATAAAAGGAATTTGGTAGGAGTCCTTCTTTCCCTATTTTTAAAAATAGTTTATATAGTTTTGGAATTAATTGTTTTTGAATGTTTGGTAGAATTCACATGTAAATCCATCTGGCCCTGGAGATTTTTTCTCAAGGAGTGGATTAATAGCTTGTTCTATTTCTCTTTCTAAAATGGGACTATTTAAATAATTTATTACCTCTTCTGTTAACCTGGACAATCTATATTCTTCTAGATATTCCTCCATTACATTTAGATTATCAAATTTCTTGGCAACTGGAGAATGACTGAATAAATTATGATATACAGATGCTATGGAATATTATTGTTCTGTAAGAAATGACCAACAGGATGATTTCAGAGAGGCTTAGAGAGATTTATATGAACTGATGCTAAGTGAAATGGGCAGAACGAGGAGATCATTATATACGGCAACAAGAAGATTATAGGATGACCAATTTTGAGGGACGTGGCTCTCTTCAACAATGAAATGATTCAAACTAATTCCAGTTTTTCAGTGATAAAGAGAGCCATCTACACCCAGAGAGAGGACTGTGGGAACTGAGTGTGAACAACACTGTAGCATCTTTCCTCTTTCTGTTGATGTTTGCTTGCATTTTGTTTTTGTTCTCAGGTTTTATTTTCCCTCCTATACCCAATTTTTCTTGTGCAGCAAGATAACTGTATAAATATGTATAGATACAGATATAGATAGATATTGGATTTAATATATATTTTGACATATTTAACTAGTATTGGACTACCTGCCATGTAGGGGAGAGGTGACGTGAAGGAGGAAAAAACTTGGAACAGAAAGTTTTGCAAGGGTCACTGTTAAAAAATTACCAATGCATACATTTTGTAAATAAAATTTTTTAAAAAGAAAAGTAAAAATAGAAGAGAATCTGAAACATCTCATAAGAAAAACTGAAGAATAGATCATGGAGAGACAATATAAGAATTGTTGGACTACAGAAAAGTTATTATTTTAAAAAGATTCTGGATACAGTATTTCAAGAAATTATGAAAGAAAACTGCTCTGATGTTCTAGAATAAGAGGGTAAAGGGGGAAAGAAAAAATCAACTGTTCACCAACTGAAACACATCAGAGGAGGAAAACTTACAAGAATATCTTAACAAAGTTTCAAAATTCCCAGGTTAAGAAGAAAATATTGCAATTCAACAAGAAAATAAGACAGACTTCAATAGTCTGGATTTCACAAAACCCAGCAGTTTCTACTCTAAAAGACTTTAGGTCTGGTTACATTAAATTTCATAAAACAAAAGAACTGCAGTTGCATCCAGAATAATTTACCCAGAAAGTTGAATATAATCTGGAATGAAGGGAAAAGGGGACTTATGATAAACTGAAAAGCTTTCAAGTATTTGGAACAAAAAGAGCAGAACTCAATGGAAAATTTAATATAAAAGATCCAGAAAAAAAGAAAACATTAAAGACTAATTCGAAGGCATTCCTTAAGGTCAACTATTTACCTCTAGATGTGAAAATGTTATCAGTGTAACTGTAGGTAGTTTGAAAGATGGGGGCCGAGTCATGTATGATGGGGTAGGAAAAGGTAAAAGGAAACAATTATAAAAACTGGAGAAGAGGAAGAACTAATACTGAGAAACAGATGGGGAAGGGGGTGGAGAGCAGGTAATATTATATATTTACTGTCTGAATTTCCCAGGAAACAATGTGTACATCCAAAAGGATGTAGAGGCCTTTTGAGTATATAGAGGTGAGGAAACTGGGGGATGGGGTGGGGGAGGGACTTTTAGCTGGATGGGATGGGGAATGGGAGAGAAGATCAAGTGACAGGGAGAGGGTAAAATCAGGCTTGAGAAAGAGAATGGTGAGTCACTATAAGATGGAAGGGCATTCAGTTGTTTGGATGGGATGTTTAAAGTGGCTCTTTGTGATAACAAACACCTGGAAATTGCAATGATCCCCCTTCACTCCATATTTATTTTAAATTAAAAATTCCATTATTAGCAATTAGAGACAGTTGATCTAGCAGCGCTAAGAATCCTGAGACTGGACTCAAGAAAGATTGCTTTCAAATCCATCCTCATACTCTTACTAGTTGTGGGTCCCAGGGCACATTATTTCACAGATGTATGCCTCAGTTTCCCCAATTATTAATAGGGAAAATGATAGGACCAAACTCACAGGTGGGACTCAAATGAGAAAAATATTTATATACTTAGTACAGTACCTGCCACATAGTAAGTATATATGATTATTCCTTTCAATTCTTTTCCCACTAACAGCTGGAATTTGAGGGACCAAGGAAGTATAAGGATAAATTTCTTATACCAGGCAGCATTACGAAAAAGGAGGGCCAATTTATGCTTGATAACAAGAAGACCTTTCTAAAGTCTAGACTGTCCCAACAATGAAGGGGTTGCCTTGACAAGTTAAGGGTTCCCTTCACTGCACAACTTCAAGAAAAGGCTGCAGGAGCAGTTTTCAGAGCCTTCATAGACAAAATTCCCGTCTGGTTAGAAGTTACACTAGATGTCACATCTCAGATTAACTCCTATTAAGCAAGTCTTTAATGGTGTATTGCTTTTTGACCATTGCAGAAATGAGGCTCTGACCAAGATCTAACACTTTATACTGAGATAAGGTCAGAATGAGTTCTTGATTCAGATATAGTGGACGATACAATAAACAAATTAGGAGAACAAGTATAAAGGGCTGAAACTCTAAATAAGTGCACTGGAATGAGAAAACCTAGCACTTGAGACTAATTACCTATTGGGCAATACTCTATTAACATATGCTTGGAAAAATGGCCCTTCTCACTATTCTGTGCTGGCTTGATCTTTTAGTATATACAGATAATTTTAGGAGGGATTAAGGGGTGGAGTAAAACAAGTCAGAGTCAGTTTGGAGAACAAGGAAAAAGGAGGTCGGTAGGTAGAGAACTTGTGGCAGTTTTGTCCATCTCCTTTACTTCTCCCCCTAAAGATCAAGGAGTTTTGCTGATCCTGAGGTCAACAGGGAACTAACTCGAACTTCACAAACAAGGGATAGTCTGCCTCTCAGATCTGTGGAGAAGAAGGGATTTCTGGCCAAAAAAGAACTCGAGAATATTATCAAATACAAAATGGATAGTTTTGATTACATCGAATTAAAAAGATTTTGCACAAACAAAAGAGCAGCAGTGCTGGCCAGACATTCTGCTGGGCTGTGGCTGTGGACAAGGAGGAATGAACACTTGCTGGGAAAGTGCAGTACTTTAGGGAGCAAAAACATTTCCAGGACAGCAGTAGAGGAATCCTACATGTGACTTAGGTGAGAATTGCTGCTGAGTTTGAGCCCCTGGAAAGATTTCAGAACATAACACTAAGGAGGATTTGAGGATTACCCAGCATGACCCAGAGCTCAGAAATCAAACTTGACTGTAATAATGATCATTGATATAAACTGCTAAAAATAAAATAAAACCAAATGAAAATTTAGGATGAATAACCAAAGAAAAAAGAACCTCACAATAGCTACTTTGCTATAAAAGAAGATTACGGATAATATCCAGAATATAGTGAGGTTAAAAAACAAGCCATTCCTGTCCCAAAGGGTAACATCAAAGGTACACAATAAGCCCAAAAAGAGTTCCTGCAAGAACATAAAAAGAAATTCAAAAATCAAATAAGAGATCAAGGAAATATTGGGGGGGGGAGGGTAATGAAAGCAATCCAAGAAATTATGAAAAGAAAGTTAATCAATTTGAAAGAGGTAACAAAAATGTTCTTGAAAAATAGGAGAAAAGGAATCAAATGACATGAGACACCAAAAAGTAATTAAACTAGAAAACAAAGAAGAAAATCTGAAACATCTCATTAGAAAAACTGGAGAATAGATCAAGGTGAGACAATATAAGAATTGTCAGATTACCTAAAAGTTATCATTTAAAGAAGAATCTGGATACAATTATTTCAAGAAATTATGAAAGAAAATTGCCCTGAAGTTCTAGAACAAGAGGGTAAAAGGGGAAAAGAAAAACTGTTTTACCAACTGAAGAGATCACCCAGGAAACCTTACAAGAATATCCTGGCAAAGTTTCCCAATTCCCAGATTAAGGAGAAAATACTGCAATCTGAACAGAAAATAAGACAGACTTCCACCCTGCAGAAATAGTCAGGATTTCACAAAATGCAGCAGCTTCCACTCTAAAAGACCATGGGTTTGGTTACATTAAATTTCAAAAAACAAAAGACCTGGACTTGCATCCTGAATAAATACCAAGAAATCTGGAATAGAATATGGAATGAGGGGGAAAAAAAATAAACATTTGACAAACTGAAAAACTTTCATGTATTTGTAACAAAAAGAACAGGACTCAATGGAAACTTTAATGTAAAAGATCCAGAAAAAAAGGAAAACATTAAAGACTAATTCTAAGGCCCTCGTTAAGGCCAATTATTTACTTCTATATAAGAAAATGTTATCAGTATAACTGTAGGTAGTTTCAAAGGTTGGAACTAAAATGTCTATGAGGGGGCAGGAAAGTGTAAAAGGAAACAATTACAAAAATTGCGCGAGAGGAAGAACTAATACTGAGAGGGGGGGCGGGGGGGGGGGGGAAACTGATAACTTTGTAACCTTCCTCTCTGAATTCAGGAGGAAACAATGTATGCATCGGGAAGGATGTAGAAGCCTTGTGATTATATAACAAACACTGGGGATGGAAGGACGGCTCTGGATGGAGGCAGCAGGGGAAGCTGGGGAAGCCTGGGAATAAGTGGGGGTGGGAGTTAAAAGAGGGGGCAGGGAAGCAGGAGGAAAGGAGAGCCCAGGTAAGATCCGGGAGAGAGAAATTCTGACAGCTCAGGGTAAGGAGATCAGGGACACTGCAGGGGCAGAAGGCTTCAGAGGGGGACACGGATCCCGGGAAAGCAGCATGACTGTGCCCTCAGGTCTTCTTAGGAGCTGAGGACATTGTCTGGGACCCTCTGGCGGAGCTTAAGCTTGGCGACCCTAAAGGGAGCCGGAACACAGGGAGCCATGGCCTGGGGTCTGATCGGGCAGCAACCCAAGAGCCTGGGGGATGGTGGGAGCCAGGCAGGAGTTTGGGGGGCCCGTGTCCAGAGTGGATCTTCAGGGCAAGCAGAACCTTGAATCTATCAGGGGCCTAAGTCGGAAGGCAGAAGCACCACGTTTCTAACCGGGATCCAGGAACAAGGCGGGACTCCTGGGCCCTTGTGGGTAAGATCTGAAATTGGGAAAATGTGAATCGGTGATAAATCCGGGGTCGGTAACGTTTGACGTTTGGGAAGTATGGGGGTATGAAAAACAGGGATGGCGAAGGGGAGGGGGGTCTGGGAAGGGAGGGCTGGTCCGATAGCCGAGTCTGGTTGAGCAGCACGTTCCTGGTGCAGCTGAAGAGATGATCCCCCATTAGCAAAGACAAAGACAAGTAGCAAAAGCTCAGAGGTGGGCAGGGAGGTGGGGGTAGACATGCCGGGAGGTGGACGCACCTACCTAGGACCTGCACCTACAGAGCTGCCTTGCAGGAGGCAGAGAGATCTCAAGTCCAGAAGCCCCAGTTTCCAGTCAGCTCTCTCGAGGAGATTTCTCCTGGGCCCAAGAGTTCTCATCTCAGCCAGCCCTTGAGACTTCCCAAAATGAGCTGTCTCCTTCTATGACGCCCAAGAGCAGGAAGTCAGATCCTGAGCTGCTTCCCTGCCCCAAACCCCGCCCTCCATCACGTGAAATGTCTTCACCACTGGAGAGGCCCAACGTCTGGCCTGGACTCCTCCCAGGCTTCCAAACTCCACCTCAAGGGCTCATATTCCACATGTATCACCACCCACCAGGCTGTTCCTCTCTGACTTCTCCTCCTCTCCCCAGGCTGCCACCTTTTCCCACTCGCATTCACAGCTTTGGGGCTCACTCCTTTCACTCTGGAACTGAAAGGGTGGCAGGATAAATCCTGGGCAGCAGCCAAACAGAAAGTAGTGGGTCCCATATTTGAGGTCCTGACTGCAACTCGACTTTGGGAACATCGGGGATTCTATTTATCTTCAAGTGTTAATGCAGATTGGATTGGATTTTCTCCTGATCTAAATTAGAATGCGGGCTCACTTAAATGTTCTCCCATTATAATAATAGGGATGTTTGAGCCTCTACTGGGAGATCACTAAAAATTTGACATTGAGGTCATATGATTAGGGGCTGTAGGAATAAACATTCAGCATAACTGAATCAGAATGACTCCATTCTACTCTGAAGATAGTAGGTCCACAAAATCTGTACAGCGGTTTTTTTCCCACTAGTTTTATATGATTGTTAGAGGTGGACTACAAGAAAAGTTGAACACGGCAGAATCAACAGTTTTGAATTGTGATGCTGGAGATGTTTGAGAGTCCATGGGAAAGCAAAAAGATGAAATTAGTCAACACTTGCAAAAGTTAGTTCAGTATATGAACATGATTATAAAACACTTTTTGCACAAAGTTAGAGCTGAACAATTGGAAAAATATCAAGTGTTATAGATAGATCGAAGTAATAAAATAACAATGACATTTCTACCTAAATTAATCTACTTATTCAGTGTCATCCCAATCAAACTGCCAAGATATTACTTTATAGAGTTAGAAAAAAAATAACAAAATTTATCTGGAAGACCAAAAGGTCAAGAATTTCAAGGAAATTAATGCAAAAATGCAAACAAAGGTGGCCTAGCTGTACCAGACCTAAAACTATATTATAAAGCAGCGGTCATCAAAACCATTTGGTACTGGCTAAGAAAACATATAGTTGATCAGTGGAATAGGTTAGTTGCACACACAATAACCAATGTTTACAAGAATTTGTATGGTAACCCAAAGATCCCAGGTTCTGGGATAAGATCTCCCTATCTGACAAAAATTGCTGTGAAAATGGGAAATTTGTATGGCAGAAACTAAGCATTGACCCACACCTAACATCCTATACTAAGATAAGGTAGAAATGGTTTCATGATTTAGACATAAAGAGAAGAACAAAGGATAATCTACCTCTCAGATCATTTAGAGAAGTATGTGGCCAAAGAACTAGAAATATCATGAAATGCAAAATGAATAATTTTGATTATATTAAATTAAAAGGTTTTTGCACAAACAAAATCAATGCAGCCAGATTAGAAAGGAATAAGAAAAAATTATATCCAGAGGTTCTGAGAAAGGATTCATTTGTAAAATACATAGAATCAAATTAATAATAATAATAAGGCATTCTCCAGTTGATAAATAGTCAAAGAAATGAACAGACAATTTCCAGACAAAGAAATTAAAACCATTTCTAGCCATATGAAAAAAATCATCTAAGTCACTATTGACTAAATGTTATGGGCCAGAACTTGAAACAACTACTAAGTGGAATTGAGGAGACAATGATTAAATCTAGTTTAGCATTGATTTAATCGTATAACAAATAATGGTTTCCTAGTGATATAATGATTGGTTTATATTCAGTGTAGATCATATAAGCTAGGAGCCTTAGCCAGGATTTATTTGGGGAGAATCAGAAGTCAGAGAAGGCAGGCAGGAACTCAAGCTCTTGGAACCAAGGAGAGAGATAGGCCTCTAAGAAAGCTAACTGGGCCCCAGGAAAGGAGACTAGACTTTGAAAGAGATAATAAAGGATTTGGACTTTAACCCCTGGATACTGGTGTGGTGATTACTGAGCTGAAACAAAGGCTGCTTCCAGAGACCCCAAGAAAAACTGAAATAGGAGAACATTACAACTAAAGAAAGACAAATTAAGATAATTCTGAGGTACCACTTCCTGTTTCTCAGATTGGTTAAAATGACAAAAAATCATAATGATAAATGTTGGAGGGGATGTGGGAAAACTAGGGCACTAATACATTGTTGTTGGAGTTGTGAACTGATCTAACCATTCTGGAAAGCAATTTGGAACTATGCTCAGAGGGCTATCAAACTGTGCATACCCTTTGATCCAGCAATACCTCTCCTGGATCTGTATCCCAAAAATATTGTTTAAAAGGGGACTGGATCCACATTTGCAAAAATATTTGTAGCTGCCCTTTTTGTTGTAGCAAGGAACTGGAAACTGAGTTGATGTCCACCAGTTGGGAAATGGCTGAATGAATTATGGTATATGAATGTCATGGAATATTATTGTTCTATAAAAAATTTTCAGCAGGATGATTTCAGAGAGGCCTGGAGAGACTTACATGAATTGATGCTAAGTGAAGTGAGTAGAACCAAGAGATCATTGTACGCAGCAACAACAAGCTTATCCAATGATCTTGGCTCTTTTCAATAATGAGGTGATTCAGGGCAATTCCAGTAGACTTATGGACAGAGGCGATTGCATCCAGAGAAAGGACTAATGGGGACTGCATGTGAACTACAACATATTTCACCTTTTTTGTTGTTGTTATTATTTGCTTGCTTTTTTCTTTCTTATTTTTTCTCTTTTTGGTCTGACTTCTTGTGCAACAGGATAAATGTGGAAATATGTTAAGAAGAATTGTTTAAAATATACTGGATCACTTGCTGTTTGGGGGGGAGGTAGGGAGGAAGGCAGAAAAATTTGGAACAGAGGGTTCTGTAAAGGTGAATGCTGAAAACTATTTTACATATATTTTGAAAAATAAAAGGCTATTATAAAAATTTGTTGTGGTTATTCACTTGGATGGTTATACAATGAACTGTAGCCTAAATACTTCAGCCACATAATGAAAGATGATTTTCATTGAAAAAGCCCTTGATGTTGCAAAAGATTAAAGAACAAAAAGGGGGGGGGATTACAGAGGATAAAATGGATAGATATACTATCTTGGAAATAAAAATAAAAACCATAGTATTATACCAACTTCATGAAATAGTAAGGGAGAGGAGAGCATGGTATACTATATTACATTGAGTTCCACATAGAAAGGATAAGACTCAATGGATGAATAGCAACAACTTCTGACATGGTAATTGTGTTTTTTCCACAGCACAAGTATTTTTAAAATCTCCTAAGGAGGGACATATTAATTAGCAGAATTTATTACCAACAGAGTCTTTCACTAAGATTATTATGTAGAGGATATTAGAGAAGTCTTTAAAAAAAAAAAAAAAGGATAATGGAGACATTTTTAAGTCACTAAAAGAAATATCCGAAGTTTGAGATTATAGAATTTACTCCAGTGGATTTCCTCATAACAACAAATATTAAAATCCCCTGGGGGTGGGGTGGAGGCTAGAGTGTAAAAACAGTACTTCCTTAATTATTCCTCGCACTTAAAAGTGATCACCTTTAGTAAGAGCATTATGCTTTTGATTCTAGTGAAATGACAAAAGACAACCCACCTTCATCCCTGGGTCAAGGGGCCTCAGGCTTATAGGAAAACATTGCTTAAACTAAATTAAGGGAATGTTCAGACATGCAAGCTCCCCAGCATCCCCCTTCCCATGCAAGAAGTCAAGTCACTGTTGTAACCGCAAGGCAGAACAAGAATTGCTTATAAGCCTGTCTCTATGTGGGTTAGGGATGGTACTCTACAAAGAGTCCAATCCCCGGCAGGTAAATAAACAATAAATGATTTCTAAATTGCAAACACCTTGGCTGTCCTGAATTTTATTGCCTAGGCTATTTCATTTGGTGTTCCCACCTAGATAAACCTTTGGCTCAGTCTGACGGTCAGTCTCTCTCCCTGGAGGGCAAAAGAGGTTATGGATCCTAGGGAGTGGCCACCAAGAGATGTTCTTTGGCCTCAGTTTCCAGAAATCTCTTTCTGCGGACCAGGCAAGTGAGACACAAATTTTTAATTCAGTTAAATTGCAAACACCTTGGCTGTTCTGAATTTTATTGCCTAGGCTATTTCACTATCAGAACTGAGTGTGAAAATACTTATCTATTTCCTAGAATCATTTAAGCCCTTTTCGAGAGACTTGTTAATAACCAAAGGAATTTATATAAAAGTCAATAACATTTTCTGAAGTAAAGATTCTGATATTTTGGAAGTAAAGAGACTGGAGCAAGCTTGGTATTCAACTATCCCTGCCAGGAGCAAAGTCAAGACTGAGCCATGGCAGAGTAGAGAGTAGTCCGGGGGATCATTAGTTCTACACACATTTTGGAACAGAAGCCCTACATTGAGAGGAATTCTGAGAAAAGGTCTGCTCTTTCTTTAATGCCCCATATTCTCCTGTCTATTAACAGAGAGTATAACTACACATGCCAAATAGTTAGCCAAATGTTTTAGAAACCTGAATTTTGCCTCAACCATCAAGAGAGCAGTGAGGCAAACTAATGTTAAGCAGGGTGTGTAATAGTAACCTCAACTTTAAGTTTTTCCTAGCCATAAACTTTGGTGTTTTGAACTTTTAAGTTTTTGTATAAAACCAAGAAGAAGGAGCCACATGTAAATATTGTTATCTTTGTATCTTCCCTAACATCTAACCCAGTCCTTAACAAATTCTTTTCGAATGGAGACAAGAATAAATGAGAGAGAAACAGATTGTGTTTTATAATATAACAAAGATCTGTCTCTTCCTCAACATTACAGGTTATCCAATTTTAGCAAAATTTAGATTCCTGAATACCATAGCCTCATTAACACAAAAGCTTTAACTAAGCTGTTTATGCTGCCTTGAACAGGTATTTTGGCCCATTCCATGATACCAAAATCTTATATTTGTCAAATTTCCTCTGATGACTGTATATTTTGTCTAATTGTGTCATTGCCTATACAAGGAAAGAGATGTCCCCAGAAGAGAAAATTGGTATATTTATAAATGTGTGACATGGTATGACATAAAATAGGAAAACATTATTCTCATTAATGTGGTCTAGAGCTGGACATGAAGTAATCCAGAATTTTGTTCCAGAGCTCCAAATTGTTTAGAAGCCAGCTGTCAATCAAGTCACCGCAGCAATATAGAATCCTTTCTGGATTTAGCAATAAATGATCAAGAATCATGAGATCTAATAGGAAGCTCCTGAATATTCCCATTTCTTCCTTCTCTCTTAGATGCCATGGACCAGTTGATTCTCCTGTTGCCCCAGTACTGCAGTTTGGAAATCTCACCAGTTCTTGGGCTCTTCAACACAAGGAGCACATGTTCTGGGGCTTTTTTCCTTTTTTTTAGCTGGATGGAATTGGACACAACAACTTGATTTGCAAGCCATGAAGCCCAACCATTATTTGTGGCATTTCCCTGAGTGTGAAAATGCTGGTGACAATTCTGATGGGCTTTTTTCTTTTGTCATATCTTTTATGAAAACAAGAATTTTAACCATCCTTTACCTTTTTATTCCATGTGAGCCACACTATGGCCTTCTCCTGAATAGTGAAATCTTGACCAAGTGAAGCCTGAGGAATAAATTCTCCCACTTTCACCATGACTTCAAGATCATTCCCAAAGCTCCCATAGTTGAGAATATCATAGTTTGCCACAGAGTTACTCTTCTTATCTAAGATCACCTGGTTCCCAGCAGTATAGTTAAACTGGATGTTCTTCAGAAAGGAATGGAGCTGAAAGAGAAGCAAATTAGTTGTGCAAGTTGACCACCAGAGTCTCACAAGGATGTTTGGGAGAAAATATGCTTTCTAGTATTTTCTTTAATATACTCAAATGAGCAAGGACAGTACAATCCTAGGATTTTTCAAGTGTCACAGAAGGGGAATGGATAGCTAGTAAACTGGATAACAGAATTGGGTTGCAAAAATGTTCTCACCTGGCTAAAAGGTTGGGCCAAATCTCAAAATGGAAGTAGGCATTTTTCAACCTTTAGGAAAAAAGGCCTTTTCTCTGTTTGATGAGAGTGGTGTTGGGAAGGAAGGGACAGAAAGAGGGCTTCTGATACTGATTTAGAGCAAATGGGGTGCTTCAGAGCTCATCTCTAAAATTAATCAGACCTCTTCCAGTACAATTCATCAAACATTTATCACTTTTATTAGATGCCCACTATTTGCTGGTCAGCTACTTTGACAAAGTCACATGACTTTGCAAACCATGCTGGTTTCATAAGGTGTAATATGAAAATAATAATTACTAACCATCAAGAGTTTTACATTTTTTTTGAGGATACTTTACTGAATCAGATGATTAAATACACTGCGATTCCAGACAGAAGAAAAATTACCAAATTGGAAGTGAAAGAGTACATTTTTATATTGCATCTACTATGTCAGTACATGGTCCTAAGTATTTTTTTTTAACCAATATTATCTTTTTTGAAAAAGGAATTCAGAAAAAAAAATTTTTAAATACGGTACAAAATCTGAGCCCATAAGGAAGGATTCTAGAAGCCAGATGTGAGGTAGCAATATGTTTTAGGCTTAAGTACTTGTTTTGGTTGGAGTTGGTTGAAGAAACTAATTAGAGTTACATCAGAGTATATCTAGTAGAGTAGTTTTACTGAATCATAAAAAATGTCAACAGGAGATTAAGTTGGTAAGCTAGAATCAGAGAATGTGGGACTTTGAATTCCAAGATGAGAGTCTTTTATTTTCTCTTAAAGGTTATAGGGAGTTAATTATGGTTCTTGACCAAAAGAATTTTATATGGTCTCAAGAGAGAGACATGTTCAGATATTCTTTAGGATAATCACTTTGTTGATCTTTGTCATCCATTCCCAACAATATTATAATTATTGGTGTTTATATTTTTGTATTATACATATTTAGATTTATTTTATAGTCCTATATACATACCACATACCTATAATATTGCTCCTTATTTATTTTATATTCATTTTCTATATATACACAATACACACATATATAATTATATACATGTGTATAGAAATATAGATGTATTTAAACACATATGTTTTTCTTGCCTTCTACTATTGTCATATTTTTGAGAGGAAAGTTTTTTATCTCTGTATTCATTTTCCATTGTATATTCTAAAATATAACGTTCTCTGGGAGCAGTTTTCTTGGGGGGCTTCTGGAGGCAGTCTTCCTTTCAATTCAGTGTAATCACCCCAAATGCAGCCAGGTATTAAAGTCCAAATCCTTTATTGTTTCCGTCAAAATCTTGTCTCCTTAATTTGAGCCTCCAGCCAGCACAAAGGTGGAAAATGGAATGAATCTGTCTCCACCTCTGAGAGTGGGCTTGTGTTTTAGTGGGTTTGTCCTTTAGTGGGTTCCTCCTCTTATATGCTCTCTTAAAGGTGTGAATCTTGTGGAACTCTAATAAGTACTAAGTACATTAGTAAACTAGAGAACTGTTAAGTACCATGATAAATTAGATAATTATTGTTTATCAATTCCAGTGACTTAGTACCTTGTAAGAATCATAACAGTATATCATCTTATTTTTTACTTGGAACCATTTTAAATGCCTATTTGTGGATGAATTGGCAGCTCTGTAAATGCTGAGTTGCAGAGAAGAAAAACAAGAATCTAAAAGGACAGTTTATATACTTTTCCATTCAACAAGCATCTATTAAGTGTCTCTCATTCAATTTGCCCATCATGCTAGTGCTGGAGACTAAAGCCAAAAAGAAGAGAAATCACAGTTCTTCTGAAGCTAATATTTTAAAAAAGCCAATATATAAATCCTTATTTAAGAACTAACATCCCATATTAAGATTTGCATAGGATCAGCTGGATGGCAAAGTGGATCGTTCACTGGTCTGGAGTCTGGAGAATTTGTGTTTAAATCTGAACTCAGATACTTGACATTTCCTAGCCGTGTGCCCTGGGTAAGCCACTTAATTTTTGTCTTGCAAAGGAAAAATTAAAAAATTAGATCTAAAGCTGAAGAGGATTTCAGAGGCTATTGAATTCAACTTTATTTACTGATGAAATCTACAAAAATCAAGTAACAGATTATGTAGCACAGAGGAAATATATTTCAGAGGCAGGATTTAAACCTAGGTTCTTTGACTTTAGAGCAAGAGCTCTTCCCATGGTACTATGCTCTCATAGGGAAAGACCTCTAGGAAAAGGAGACATGCATGGTTCTGACTTCCTCAGCCCCTAGTGGAGACATGGCTTCTGTAGTATTGATGGTCCTATCATTCCCTGACATTCCCTTTGTCAAAGACCCCCAGGAACCAGTTGAAATGGATTCTCTCTCATGTATCCTGTCACAGGAATCTGAAATGACCAGAAATGAATTAAAACATCTTGAGTCCACTGTGCAGAGGTTATTCATTGAAAAAGAAAAAAAAAGGGTGAGCAGCATTACTGGTCCCTTATCTCTTTTGTGAATATGGCAGTTCCCTCCAAGATTTGCACTTCAGTGCTTAGAGGGGAGGGGAAAGAAAAGAGGATATCTTACCTTTCAGGGGTAAACAACCCTGTTGTCTCCATCTATACTGGATTCCATTTCTGATGTTACCAGGAACATTTCATGAAGAGCTCAGGCTATAGCATACACAGCATTGTAGATGGTGTAACTCTGGTCAGACATGGTGTCTAAATAGCCCAAATGTACTGTGTCTAAAGAGGCATTTGGTGAACAGATGCCTCCCTCTCCCCCTACATGTTTATATGAACATCCAAAAGCTGAATTCCAGAAATTTTAAGGAAAATATCCCCTGGGTGTTTGTCAGGGTGAATGGTTTTCAGATAAGGTTTAAACCCAGGAACCTTTCTTGCCTGATTGGAAAACATCAGAGCCCCATGGAAATAACTGAAAGAGAAATAGGTTTTTTGTTTTGTTTTGTTTTTGGAAATATTCCAGTGGCTGCTGGTGATCACTATGGTCCAGAATATGGTCATTTATGGTCACTATTTTGGATCGCTATGGTATGGTCTTTGTAGAAGGCCAGGAAGATTCATGGTAAACAGGCATAGGAGGGAATTTGCATCTCCATAAAGGGCAATCACATTGGCTTCAGAATCCAATATTCTGCACATGAAACTTGTATACAAAGTCAAATCCAGTGACTCAGCAAGGACAGTTTTTTCCAT
This sequence comes from Sarcophilus harrisii, assembly GCF_902635505.1. NCBI lineage: Eukaryota > Metazoa > Chordata > Mammalia > Dasyuromorphia > Dasyuridae > Sarcophilus > Sarcophilus harrisii. The sequence goes on from NC_045428.1 coordinate 607,754,456, forward strand.
GTAATCCACACAGATATGATTCCTGACCATTTCTTCTTGAAGATTCCTGAGAAATTTCTCACTTCTAGAATCAGCTGAGGCAACAAGACTCACCCAGGTCCATTTGAAATGCAACATTAATGGAACCATTGCAAGGGATAAAGAAATGTCCTTGGGGTCCATGTGATAAACAGAAGGAAACTGAAGTGGGTCACTGGTAAGTTGATCCAAAAGACCATAACTTATCTGAATAGGAAGCAAACATGAGCTTTTTTCAATTTCATGAGATTATTCTGGCAAAAATTCCCCTACCCCACCATTCCACATCTGAACCTGTTCTCTTCATTCCCTTCCATCTAGAATGGACTCATTCTTCATTTCTACCTGGTAAAATACTTCTGATTATTCAGACCTCCACCTAGGGCTGATCTCTTTCATCAACCCTGCCCTGCTGATACAGATATGAGTATTTTCTGTCTTTCTACTTCTTGATATCTCTAGCATTGAACATGGATTTGAAAACATTAAATGTTTAATAAATGCATGGAGGATTCAACTGCAAAATGTTTAAAGTTCTGAAGGTCAAAATAGGCTGCTTGCTATACGACATAATAAAAGGAACAAGTCTGATCTCCTCAATCTCTGTGTTTTCTATTTCTTCTCTGAGTCACTTGAAAGGTAAATTAGATACCAGAATTTCCCAAAGCTATTTGGGGGCAAAATTGTGGTAGATCCTTCAAGGCCTGTCTCTGTCTTTCAAACAGTATAGACTAAATCGAAATTATTATTTCCTACCGGTGGGAACTTTTGGCATTCATATGGTCGCATGGAGAAAGTCATTTCAGAAGTAACTCCTCCAATGACCACTACAGACTTGCCCAACCTCTCACAGCTGTAATTTGGAATGGTCTGTCCCTGGCTTGAGAGCCACATAAAGGAACTCTTCAAGGTCCTCTCATCATTGTGACAGGCATTGTAGATGTGGAATCCCAGAGTAATGATGGGTAACAGATTGAAGTTCCTGTTGATTTCTTCTACAGAAAACATTAAGATGAGGACCTGATAATAGTGTTTGGGCAGAAACCTGCAGTGGGAGGGAGATTGTCAGGGACAAGGATTATTTCTGGTTCTGCTCTCACCTGAACAGGAACTGAAAATTTCAGAAGTAGAATTTCCTCAGCCACATGAAGGTGCAATTTTCGGCCCATGATATGTGGCAAGTTACCTTTTAATTCCATTTTCTAATGATATTTTTATCCTGAATATTTTATTCTATTACTAGCAATGAGGCCTTTACTATCTTAACCATATCTGGCCTGAAAGCATCAGGAGCAGTATGAGAGAGTCTTCCCCCATTCATCTCTATTCAAATTTATCACCACATTCAAATCATTACCACAACTAAAAGCTACCAGTTCATCTCCAAAAATTACAAGCTGTTATTCAATGGACTACCAATCTTTTAGATAATCAATTACTAAATTTTCAAAAAGTGGAACAATTTAGTACAATCATAAAAAAGAAGACAATTTTTTTGGAAAAACTGGTTGTTAATTTGGTAGAATTCTCACCAAAAAAGATATTTCAATATAACCTCCAAATATTACATTTAGAAAGAAAAATAACTAACATAATAAAAACTTAGAGGCATATGGAAAAATTTCTCTTCAGCATTATGAATTCAAGAAGAATTCATGACCAAAACAGTATATAGATTAAATACAAAATTTTTTATATATAAGATTTTTAAAGCTTTTTTTTGTCCCCCCCCAAATCCAATGCAACCAAAATTAGAAGGAAAACAGTTAAATGAAAAAAATCTTTTTATTACAATTTTCTTTTGGAACAATTTTCTTGGTTTCCAAGATATTTGGGGAATCATTTCATGTTTGTAAAAATAAGTGCTATTTTTCAGTTGGAGGAATTGCTAAAGGATTACATCCATATGTCCATATGGATGTAATTAAATGAAACAATATGCTACCAATCATATTCAGTCAAGAGGAGACTTTTAGGAACTAGAAAAACAAGAACAGTTTTTACTTTAATAGCAATCTTGCAGAAGCAAACAATTCCAAAAGACTTCAGAAATCTGTGGAACACAATGATCTAGGATGATTGCAAAGGATTGATTATGAAGAATATACTCACATCAGTATAGAAAGTTGATGAATTGATGCACAAAATAAAATACTTTTGATTTGTCCACTATGGGAATTTGTTTTGTTTGATTATGTTTAGTTGTTTCAAGTGTTTTTCTTTTCTTTTTTCCATTGGGTAATTGGAAATGATACAGAAAAATAAACCCTTGGTAACTGAAAATGTAAATTAAAATATAATAGAATAAGTACTTACTGCTGCTCTTTAATGTTAGATTTAGGGTGAAACCAAACCTTTTCCAAAATGGATAATTGGTAAATCTTTATATAACTAAATGAAAAAAAAAATCCTCCAATAACAAGGTTCCCATCTCTGTAGTATATGGAGCTGAAAGCGCTTTCTAGGTAGCAGAAGAGAGAACATTTTCCAGTCCAAGACAAGGTCCACCTGTTTTCTAGCCATTTTGGGGATGCATTGTACAAGAAGCAAAGTAAAAACATCTGTAACAACTTCAGGTACCTGGAGAAGGGAGAACTCTCTCCTGCAGGTAAACAGTATCTTTCTTGAACTTCTCAAACTTTACTCTAACCTTCACACTTGTGGAGACCGAATGTAATATGACTGACACATGTCTGTAGAGGCATTGTTGGCTAGGTCAGAGGGTATTTATGAGAATTTACCGTTAATAAATGATCACTGAAATGATTTGCCCTTAATAAATGCTCACTTGTGGATAGGATCCTGTGTTTGCTTCCCAATGCCCAAAGAGAGGGAGCTTAGTTCATGAGGGGCTGTTAGAACCTGCTGCTTGGGGTTTTGCACTTGTGTCCCTGTGCCTGAGTGAAAAACTCATTTTTCTCAATTCTCCTTCCCAACTTCTCTATCCTTAGCACTATTAATTGCTATCAAGTGGATAGGAACCCCAGTGACCTCTCCAGAAGCAGGGAAATTTTATTCTATGTGAGAACCTGTGTAGGAACCTGGGTAACTCTAATCTGGTACATCATAGTAGAGTCTATGGGACATGACAAGGCCAAAAAGTAATAATGATTGAGTGGCCAATATCTGGATGATCTTAATCTCCTGCCCCACACTCTCAATTCAACAGCCTTGAGTCTCGATCTTCTTGCAATTATTTTTTCACTAGTTCTTCCAGCAAATATAGAAATGTTTTCCTGCAGTTATGGCCTGGCAAAATCCCCCAAGGTCAACTGGATTTCTAACTAGTTCTGCCGCAGAAGAACCTACCTTTTATTTCTGTAGTCACTCAATTCTCAGCCCTACAATAGTGCATGCCTAGTATTGAATCAGGCATATCATAACTCAAAACAAAGGACCATATAATATCACTCTAATTCCACAAATACCACATATTTTTATACTTTGATTATCAGTGATACAATGAAATGAGTCATTTAAACTTATGACAGAATTCAATAACTAAAACATTAATAGCAACTTACAGCTACAGTGACAGATGGAGTTTTCTCAATGGAGAGGATTTTATATCAATGAATTAATGGCTCTAATCTCTAATCATAAACTTTATGTGCAGAGTCTGAGAATTCAAAAACTAAAACACCAATAGTCCTTTCTGTAAACGAATTTTTAGTCTCCTTAGGGAAAAAAATTTGATGTAAGAAAAAACAAATGCTTCTTTGCTTGGATCTGGGATGATGCTTTCAGCCTGATGCTATACCAATGTGGTTTATATATGTGCCTCTCATCCTGAGCCATTTGGAATTGGTTCATGTCTTTTTTCGCCACTCTGATGTAGTCATTCTCTTCTACAAAAGTGAAGATATGCTGTAACATCCAGACTTGGGAGTGAAGCCTCTGCATAGTTTAAGAGGAATCTTGTGCTCCTTGTAGCCAGTAATATCTTTTACAAGGCCGGATGGCATAATCCTTTTAATAGCGAAGATGAGGGGTAAGAAAATAATCTGAGCAAAGTGAATATGAGAACAAAGGGGAAGAAAAATAAGGAAAGGAAGAGAAATAGAGAGAAAAAGAAAAGAAATAGGAGAAGAGAAATAACAGGAAAAGAACAGGATGATGATGATGATGATGATGATGATGATGATGATGGAAGCATTATTGGTTTGGAGAAGAAAAACATTTAGAAAGGAAAGAAGGATGATATTAACATATAGGAAACAAAAGAGAAAATATGATGAAATGATTTGCATTCATATAGGACTTTCCTATACTGTTTCAATTCTGTTTAACTTCTGTAACATTACTATCATTTTAAAGGAAAATAAACTAAGGCACAGATACAAGATAAAGCTTTCTCATGATTCCATAGTAATTTTAACAGGATAGAATATAAATCTGTGTATCTTGTTTATAACTTCAGTACTTCTGCCAGCATACCACATTGGTTATCAATGAGGTCATTCAGCTCTTTAGAGTATATCAAAAAGAGTTTAAATTTGATCAATTCAAAAATTAACCATGATTCTAACAGTCTTAGTTTTAACCACCATTCATGAGATAATCTAAAACAATTCACTTTAGCTACTTTTCTGTGGAGAACTACTCTTAATTATTGAAATATCATTGAATTGTCTGTCATTTTTAATGAAAGTTGAACTTAGTTAACTGCTTGAGAATTTTATTTATTTGCTTGAGAATTTATGAGGAAAATTCCTAAAGAGAATGGAAATTGGAACTTCCATCTTGAGAGAACTGCATTGTTGAGATGTTGTTCGATTGTTTTGAATGGATGCAATAGCGATGAGTATTGAGTAAATTCTAAGTGACAATGTCTTCATTTTCCTGCTTTTGAAGATTATAGGGTCATTTTTTTTATTATAGCTTTTTATTCACAAGATATATGCATGGGTAATTTTTCAGCATTGACAGTTGCAAAACCTTTTGTTCCAATTTTTCCCCTCCTTTACCCTACCCCTTCCCCCAGATGACAGGTAGACCAATACATGTTAAATATGTTAAATACAACATATGTATACATGCCCATACCGTTATTTTACTGCACAAGAAGTATCAGACTTTGAAATAGTGTACAATTAACCTGTGAAGGAAATAAAAAATGCAGGCGGACAAAAAATAGAGGGATTGGGAATTCTATGTAGTGGTTCACACTCACTTCCAAGAGTTCTTTCACTGGTTGTAGCTGGTTCAATTCATTACTGTTCTACTGGAACTGATTTGTTTCATCTCATTGTTGAAAGGGCCACATATATCAAAATTGATCATCATATAATATTGTTGTTGAAGTATATAATGATCTCCTGGTCCTGCTCATTTCACTCAACATTAGTTCATGTAAGTCTCTCCAGGCCTTTCTGAAATCATCTTGCTGGTCATTTCTTACAGAACAATAATATTCCATAACATTCATATACCACAATTTATTCAGCCATTCTCCAATTGATGGGCATCCACTCAGTTTCCAGTTTCTGGCCACTACAAAGAGGGCTGCCAAAAACATTTGCACATACATGTTCCTTTCCCTTCTTTAAGATCTCATTGGGATATAAGCCCAGTAGTAACACTGCTAGATCAAAGAGTATGCCCAGTTTGATAACTTTTTGGGCATAGTTCCAAATCACTATCCAGAATGGCTGGTTATGTTCACAATTCTGCCAACAATGTATCAGTGTCCCAGTTTTCCTACTTCCCCTCCAATATTCCACATTATCTTTCCCTGTCATTCTAACCAATCTGATCTCAGAGTTGTTTTAATTTGCATTTCTCTGATTAATAATGACTTGGAGAATCTTTTCATATAACTAGAAAGTTTCAATTTCATCGTCTGAGAATTATCTGTTCATAGCCTTTTATGACCATTTATCAATTGGAGAATGGCTTGATTTCTTATAAATTACAGTTAATTCTCTCTATTTATATATTGGAAATGAGGCCTTTATCAGAACCTTTCACTGCAAAAATGTTTTCCCAGTTTATTGCTTCCCTTCTAAACTTGTTTGCATTAGTTTTGTTTGTACAAAAACTTTTCAATTTGATATCATTAAAATTTTCTATTTTGTGATTAGTAATGATCTCTATTTCTTCTTTGGTCATAAATTCCTTCCTCCTCTATGATGACTGCACTAGCACCCAGGACACCCAGCCGGAGTCATGATTAGCAAAAGGCCTTAGTCTTTATTCTTGGTCTTTAGGGGTAGAAGTGAATCTCCGTAACCACCTTCTTCTTCATCCACCGTAAAGAGTGAACCTTGCTCATCTTGCTCCACCCCTTAGTCCCTCCTACAATCCTCTGTATACACCAATGATTGAGCCAGCACAGGATAGTGGGAAAGACCATTTTCCAAGCATATGCCTATAGAGTATTGTCCAATCAGTAGTTAGCCTCAAGTACTCGGCAGTCCTGACCTCAGTTCATCCACTCAATAGTTTCAGCCATCTACACTCCTCCACAGGTCTGAGAGGCAAACTATGCTATGTTCTTCTACTTTATTTATAATCTCAGTCTTTACACCTAAGTTATGAATGCATTTTGAACTTCTCTTGGAGTACAGTGTTAAGTGTGGGTCAATGCTTAGTTTCTGTCATACTAATTTCCAATTTTCCCAGCAGTTTTTGTCAAACAGTGAATTCTTATCCCAAAAGCTGGGGTCTTTGGGTTTATCAAACACTAGATTAATTTGTGTTTTGATGTCTGCATCATTCTTTAGCCAGGACTTTAATGACTTTCTCCAGCTTTTCAATCGAAAGTCTCAACTGTGACATTAAGAAGAGCACCATATTGTGGGACTACCACCTTATTCTTCAGTTATGCACCATTTACTATAGCCCAGAATCACAAGAACTTTTTGCCTGCCATATCATCCTGGTGACTTAAATTGAACTGTGGTACATTTGAATACCTAAAACTTTCATTTAAGAGTGATATCCAGAATTAATTTTTTAATTATCATTCCACAATTTCCACCAGAAATTTCAGGAAATTTTACTGACTCCTTTTTCCTGCCCCATATTTGTGAAAGTAAAATTTTGAGCTTGTATAAGAGTTTACATCTATTTTTAATTCTTCTTAGAGTGACAGCAAGATTATCATGTTTAAAGATCTTTTTTCTAAGCAAGGATGCCAACTATGATTTCTCATTAATTTATAATATGTTCAGAATCTAAGGCTAAACACCAGTCCACTAGAAATCTTTTTCTAAATTGATTTAAGTAATTAAGAATTTCTTTTGGAACCAAAGAATTTCAATTCCTTGTAGCAGATTCTTGCCTACACATCAGTATCTTTACCAAAATAATAGTATTAGGTACTTCCTCCAATACTGCTAATTTTTTTATTGCTGTCTTTAAAAGAAAAATTCCCATTCCAAATCCTGTTCCTTTTTCTCATTTCTTTTCCACTTCTTAAAAAAAGAAAACTATATAATTCCTATTACACATGTAAAATAATGAAAAACACATTTCTATGTTTGCAATGTTGTGCAAAAAAAGAATGAAAATAAATCTCAGAGATTCTCAGTTTTCTTCCTGAAAGTGGATATATTTTTCATCATGAATACTTTGGAACTGTAAATTATTGTATTAATCAGAGTAGCAAAGTCTTTATAATTGATTAAAATTAATATTCCTGTTACAGTATGCAATTTTCTGGTTCTTTTGCTAAAATTTAAACAACTCTTTGCAACATTCACATTAATTACAATACATTAGAGAATGAGATCCTTGAAGGCAGCGACTTCAGTTTTCACTTTATTTGGATATATCCATGCTTATTGAAGTGCTTGACACATACTAAATGCTTAGCCAGTGATTATTCAATTTATATCTATGTAGTAATCTTGTCAACCTAGCAAATAAGTTCACTTTTGTATGGCCTCTTCTTGACAGAATTATTCTGGCTCCTTGAAATTTGATCTTCCTTTTCTTTTTATTTATATTTTATTTTTACAATTAATTAAAAGTTTTTCTTTAATGGAATAGAGAAAAACTCAGAATAAAAAAAAATATGTTCCAATTTAAACTCTTGGAACATCATCTCTTTGTCAGGAACCTAGCATTATGATTCATCATGAGTCCTATGGTATCATCTCTTTTCTCGATGTCTAGAAGTAGTTCTCCAAATTATTCCTGATTTCACTGGTTTCTATATTTGTGAAACTGCCTGTATTGAATTCCACCTTCTTGCATTTAGGTCAATATTCTGGCCTTCTGAGATCTTATTTGCCCTTTTCTTCACACAAAAGCACCTAGATACACATACATACATATAATTTTTCCAGAGAGAGAGGAAAAAAGTACACATTATAATTTCCTTATGCAATTTTGATAAAGACTGAGGATGCCTTTAACTCATTCTTTTATGAGGCAAAAGAGACCTAATTGAAGTCTCTTTCCAAGCTTAATATAGGTTGCATTTCAGAAGATAACTGATGGTTTCTTTTCATGTTTTGAACTCTGGTTATAAGAGATCTGGGCAGTTTTATTTTATGTATTTATTTGCTGAGGCAATTGAGGTTAAGTGACATGCCCGGGATCACACAGCTAGGAAGTGTTAAAACCACATTTGAAATCAGGTCCTCCCGGGTTCAGGGCTTGTGTTTTATCCAAAGCACCACCTAGATGCCCCAATTTTAAAATTTCTTAAAATATGATGGCTAAGCTGTTTTTGGGGTTATGGATTTTAGGAAATCCAATTCTCCTTAATTATATTTTCTCCTCCATGTTTTCCTGGTTGATTGATATACAGTTCCTCTTATTTTTCAATATTAGATTATGATTCTTACAAGGTACTAAGTGGAATTGATAGACATTATCTAATTTAGCATGGTTCAATATAATTGATTTAATCCTACAAGGAGATGTTATAGGCCAAAGCTTGAAACAAGGTACTAAGTGGAATTGAGGAGACAATGGTTAAATCTAGTTTAGCATGGATTTAATTCTACAATAATGGTCTCCTAGTGATTTAATAATTGGAGTGTACTCACTATACAGTATATAAGCAAGAAGCTCTCAGGGCCAGACCCACAAGCCTACTTTCGGAGGCACAGTCATATTCATTCCATGTTCCACCTTTGTGCTGGGTGGAGATTTGAAGGAAGCTAGAGGCTGAAGCTGGCAGAGGCAAAGGACTAGCGGCAGGAACCAGGGAGAGAGACAGGCCTCTAAGAAAGCTAAACAGGCCCCAAGAAAGGAGACAAGACTTAAAAGGAAACAATAAAGGATTTGGACTTTAACTCCTGGCTGAATCTGAGGTGATTATTGAACTAAACTGAAACTAAGGCTGCTTCCAGAAGCTCCCCAAGAAACCTGCTCCCAGAGAACACTATATTTTAAAGAACATTACATTAGATCTTGCAATATTTTTTTTTCTCAAAGATCATTGATTTTGAGTATAGTCTAATATTCAGAGTTTTTCATTGGCATAAAATTGTGTTCTTCATGTGACAAGTTGTTTCATTTCGTGGAGAATTCATTCTTCCTTTGCTCTCATTTACTGTCAGTATGTAACATTCATGGGGTTAATTTTTATGCCTTCTACCATTGCATGATTTTACTCCTAACTTTATTTTCACTTGTCTACAGATAGAAGAGAAAAAAAAATTAGAATTAAAACAAGTTTGTGAGCCATCAACCTGCCTCTGCTATGTTCCTGTGCTCCGATAAGCATAAGGATCTCAAAAAGTGCAGAAGCAGATGTTGCTGAGGGAGTATTTCCAGGTGGTGCATTCTTTATGATCTCCAACAACTTCCACCTCAGGTCAAGGACTCATTGTAAGGGATGATTGTCAAGGACTGAGCAGGCTTGATATCTCAAGACATAAGTCACTTAAAGATATAGCAACTTCTTTGGTCTTTTGAAAACAAAGAGGTACCATCATCTGGCAGAAAACAAGGTAAGATAAAAATGTTTTCAATTTAAGAATTCTATTGTCTATAATACTGTAGATTTTGTGTATTATAAAAATTAAATAGTATCTGGTGACTGTTTTTTTTCTGAGATTATAACACAGACCATCATAGAATGCTAGGGAATTATTTGTGAGAAAAATGCTGTGCATTTTACCACGTCTTATGTCTGCACCATTTTACAAGATAGTTCATGGTTGCTGTGCTATAGAAAGTGCAAATTATTAGAATATTTTTAAATTAAAAAATAGGTTTTAAAAAACCTATTTGTTTCTAACACACATTGCTTTGTGAATCCGGTTGGGACAGCAAAATGAGTGTAAAAGGAAAAAACCGTAACTCCCATTTAATTGATGGAAATGCTTTTCAACTTGAAAATACCTGAAGGTAATTTATGAGCTGTGCTTTAATTGAGGCCTTTTTTGGGAGCTCTTCAGCTGGGCTATTGGGCAAAACTAAGTTTTTGCCTAGCCCCCAGCTCCAGACCCAGCCTGAGGAAAAGTGTCAGAACTAGCCCTAAACCCAGCCCCACATAAGGTGTACAATTAGAAACTTGTTTCACTTGGGAACCTGATCATCATTATTTTATCTGCGTAATATGTATATTCAACTTTACCAAATGAACTATTGAGCAAGTATTGAACAAGCTACAGGGTGCTTTGGCATTCTGAAAATATTACATGGAAAATCAGTCAATTGTCTAAGATACAACATAAAATAGCTGATTCTCATGTTCTTGATATTGATCCTCATGATATTGCAAATTGAACTGCATCAGTCAACGCAATTCTTTTAACAATGTATCAAGCTTGCTGTTGCATTTTCTGCCTTGGATATATTTTGTTACCCTAACATGTTTCCTCCTGTACCACTCCTTAGATGAGCTTCAAGCATCCCTTCTTTTATCTCAAGGTAGCACAGAAGAACGAGGAGATGTTGAGGGCCACCTCTGAGGAAGCAGAGGATATAGACCAGCTCAGGTTGTCCCCTGTTTGATAGCTGTGAGAACTCAGGATGGTGGCTCACCACCCTTCTGTTCTGTCTCTAGGGAAAAGCATGTCCTTGGAGATTGCAAGGAAGGGAGGAAACTGTGATTCATAGTGTATAGTCCCATGAAAAAAGATTAATGTTCTTGGGAGAACACAATATTGCCTTGGTGAAAGATATAAAAACCCTTATCTTCAGATGAATAAATGGAGTTTGCTCTTATCTCTCACCTGACCTGTGCTCCATGGCAACTTATCCTCCAGCCCTACCCCCACCAAGGTCTAGCAGCTCACAGGGTGGCTGCTAGGGCTGGATAGGCAGCAACATGAGATAAGTCTAAGATAATCAACTGAATTCATGTTATTTGACAATTTTCTCTCATGTTTCAAAAACATTATTTATGCATTATTTTTATTCTGATTTTTCTCATTTTGGAATTTAGAGGGAAATGTTTTCTTAGAAATACTGATATTTGAAAAACAATGTATAGGAAATTCTGTAAATGTCTTCTTAGGACATGAACCCTTCTTAAAGTCTTATTCCCCAAGTCTTTACTTTTTCCACTTGTCAAATACAAGATCAGAACTTATATATCACACCGTTTGGGACAATAACCACCAACCCCAAATAGTTCAACTACACTTTTCTCAGAGTCAGAGCAGAAAGCAGTTGATTTCATTTCTGCAGGAATAGGGCATCACCTCAAATAGTGCAATCTAGTGAAGGAAGGAAGTATAGGTGACTGACCACGATTTTTTACACTCTGGACTGAGTAATTTCACCAGTGGACTCCAGCTATCCCAGACTTTCTATCAGGCTCACAATGTGTCATAGGAACCCATTCCACTTAAGAACAATAACTATACATTACAAAGCTTGCTGATGTGGCAAAGTGGTTCATGCAAGACTAAGCAAGGGTACAAGGAGGAGAGTTTTTCTGGAATTGTAGCCCTAAACTATGGCACTCCTCTGGGTGTCAGCTTTCTGAAAAGGCCTCACTTCCCTACAAATCCACCTGATACTATTAGCAAGATAAGGGCAAAATGGAAACCCTTCTTTGGATACCAATCTTGGGATTTCAGAGAAAAACTACATCTTTTTCCTGACCTTTATACACAGTATAAAATTGCAACATCTAATGAGATCTCTGCTGTAGGAAGAGGGCCTCTCTCCTTCATTATATTCACATGTTTCATCTGCAATAAGATTTCTACACAAAGGATGAGATCCAGCCTTTCAGAAAATACATCTGTATAATATTTCTTTGCAGTGGGAATATTGTGATTTATAATGACCCTTATCTTCCAAATAAGGGCAAGTCCTCCTTTGCCTTCAGCACATTTATAAGTCGTCTCTCCACTCATTATCCTCAGATGTAAACTCAGATGAACCTGAGCTACAGACCTTCCCGTACCAAGTCCATAGAAGACTTCTTCCCAAGTAGAAAATCCCTGATTAACGAGTTCTGTCCTGCATCTTTATGCCATTATCCATGATTTCAATCATCTAGGAATTTTGTGGAGGCAATTCAGGGATGAAGTGAGCCTGAATGTTTTTTGATGTGGATTATATAAATGAAGTTTTGCATCTAGTATGGGATCTCCCATGTCTAGTCAGTCATATATATATATATTTATATATATGAAAAACTTTACCATGATCCAGAAACTCAAAAGTTTTCCTCTAATGTGCACTCTCAGTTAAGCAAGATTTGAACTTTGCCTGAAGGTTTCCACATTCATGAGATTTCTGTTTAATGTGGATTTTCTCATGTTCACCAAGACTGTTGTGCCATGTGAAAGCCTTTCCACAGTCATTACCTCCATGAGGCTTCTCTCCAGTGTGGATTCTTTGATGGAAAGTAAGATGGCTGCGCCACGTGAAAATCTTTCCACAGTCATTACATTCATAAGGCTTCTCTCCAGTATGGATTCTCTGATGGGAAGTAAGATTGCTACGCTTTGTGAAAGCCTTTCCACATTCATTACATTCATAAGGCTTCTCTCCAGTGTGAACTCTCTGATGGGAAGTAAGATTGCTACGATTTGTGAAAGCCTTTCCACATTCATTACATTCATGAGGTTTCTCTCCAGTGTGGATTCTCTGATGTAGAGCAAGGGAGGACCGATTTATGAAAGCCTTTCCACATTCATTACATTCATAAGGCTTCTCTCCAGTGTGAATTCTCTGATGTACATCAAGGTAGGAGCGATATATGAAAGCCTTTCCACATTCATTACATTCATAAGGCTTCTCTGCACTGTGTATTCTTTGATGTTCACGAAGACTAGAGCTCTGTATGAAAGTCTTTCCACATTCATGACATTCATAAGGCTTCTCTCCAGTGTGGATTCTCTTATGTGCTACAAGGTAGGAGCGCTTTGTGAAAGCCTTTCCACATTCGTTACATTCATAAGGCTTCTCTCCAGTGTGGATTCTCTGATGGTCAGCAAGACTAGAGCAGTGTGTGAAAGCCTTTCCACATTTGTTACATTCATAAGGCTTCTCTCCAGTGTGGATTCTCAGATGGACAGCAAGATGGGAGCCATATGTAAAAGTTTTTCCACATTCATTACATTCATAAGGCTTCTCTCCAGTATGGATTCTCTGATGGACAGCAAGATGGGAGCGATATGTGAAAGTCTTTCCACATTCATTACATTCATAAGGCTTCTCTCCAGTGTGAATTCTCTGATGTAGAGCAAGTTTAGAGTTACAGCTGAAACTCTTTCCACACTGATTACATTCATAAGGTTTTTCTCCAGTGTGGATTCTCTGATGGACAGCAAGATTCGAGTGAGATGTGAAAGTCTTTGCACATTCATTGCATTTGTAAAGCTTCTCTCCAGTGTGGATTCTCTGATGTAGAGCAAGTTTAGAGTTGCATCTGAAACTCTTTCCACACTGATTACATTCATAAGGTTTTTCTCCAGTGTGGATTCTCTGATGGACAGCAAGACTGGAGCAATCTGTGAAAGATTTTCCACATTCATTACATTTATAAGGTTTCTCTCCAGTGTGGATTCTGTGATGGGCAGCAAGTTTAGAGTTGCATCTGAAAGTCTTTCCACACTGACAACATTCATAAGGTTTTTCTCCAGTGTGGATTCTTTGATGGACAGCAAGACTGGAATGATATGTGAAAGCCTTTCCACATTCCTTACATTCATAAGGCTTCTCTCCAGTGTGGATTCGCTGATGTACATCAAGGGAGGAGAGCTTTGTAAAATCCTTTCCACATTTATTACATTCATAAGGCTTCTCTCCTGTGTGAATTCTGCGATGTTCATGAAGACTGTAACTGCGTACAAAAGCCTTTCCACATTCATTACATTGATAAGGCTTCTCTCCAGTATGGATTCTCTGATGGTCAGCAAGATGGGAGCGATCCATGAAAGCCTTTCCACATTCGTTACATTCATAAGGCTTCTCTCCAGTGTGGATTTTCTGATGTTCCCGAAGACTGTCACTCCGTGTGAAAGCCTTTCCACATTTTTTACATTCATAAGGCTTCTCTCCAGTGTGGATTCTCTGATGGACAGCAAGTTTATAGTTGCATCTGAAACTCTTTCCACAATGATTACATTCATAAGGTTTTTTTCCAGTGTGGATTCTCTGATGTTGAGCCAAACTGGAATAACATTGAAAATCCTTTCCACATTCATTACATTTGTAAGATTGTTTTTCTGTGCAAATTCTCTCATGTTTAGCAGGAGTAGATCGCTTTCTCAAAATCTTTCCATGTTTCTTACCTTCATGAGATTTTTCTCCAGCATGGATTCTCTGGTTCTTGACAAGGGAAGAGGATACAAGAAAAGCTTTATCACATTCATGACACTCAGGTTTGTTCTCTTCAGGATGTATATTCTTATCTTTAGAAATAGTGGAACTCTTTGTTAAAGCTTTTTTCTGTGTATTCCATTCACAATGTTCCTGTCCAGTATAGTTGCTTTTCTGCTTAGCAAGAATAGCCCTGTATTCACTATATTGAAAAAGGTCTTTCCAAGAGATCATTTTCAGATTTGCATTCATCTCCTTCATATCAAACCATGTCTCTGAATCTGAAAAAAAAAAAAAAACAACAACACACATGTGTATAAATATACACACTAATGCTGGCTGATAATAAAATCATTAACTTTTAATTTTGCCAGGCAAAAGTTTTCAAACTGACATGGACAGATTCAATTATTTTTAAATGTTATTAGCTCAAACCAATAAGGTGATTCAATTAAGACAGAGTTCCACATACAGTACAATAACATTGTAACCCTAACCCTAACCCCACAACAAAGCTGAGACAAAGGCCAGGTGAAGGTTCTCATACTTTAGAAACCAGGCTATGTATGAGCTCTGAATCGCTGAGTAACCTGATCCAAATCCCTGCAGGAGATTAGAACTGGAACCTGGAAACTGAGGCTTCTCAATACATTGCACTAGACAATGTTCTCCATTTTAGTTCCAATCCTTTCTTTTAAACTCACTCCCAGACACTACCTAGGTCTGCACCCTTGAGAATGTGTTTCTTTGCCTCGGTTTTCTTGTAGAGTGAAGGTAATAATTGTACCCACTTCTCAAGTTGTTGTGAGCATCAAATGACATAATAACTTTAAAATTCTTGGCACACAATAGGCACCATATGCTTGTTAATTACTGTCATTGTCACTATGATTTTGATTCTCTCCACCTCAACTCTTCCTTAATAAACTTCCCTCCCCCTTCCCCCTATATACATATGTCTGTTAAACATGATGCATTTCAATAAAAAACACTTTCCTTTGCCTGAATTAGCTAAGAATAAGGTTCATAAACTGTTGCTTATTCTCAAACCATCCCCAAGTTTATAAGTTGGATTTAAAATTTCTTGAGAGCTTCGCTTTGTACACACAGGGCTTAATGCAATGCATAGAACAGTATATGTGCTTAATTGATATTTCTTGATTGGTTGATATTCCCCAGGGCTAATCATATGGCCTAACCCCACCTCAGTGCTTTCATGCTGGTGCCTCTGAGGTAACAAATCTATGTTTCTATTTCTGTCTCTTTCCTGCTCCCTCTCACCTATGAACAAATCCCATAGTAAAGATAACAAGGGCCTAGGGCTCCTGGTTTTGTTATGGAATAACCAGGAGTATTTCCCTCCATATCCCTAACCTAAGGGAAGCTGTCAGTTATGTAGCAAGTGACTTGGATTTAAGTGAAGGAGGGCTGCCCAAGGTCACTGGCCTCACTTTCCCCCACAGAGCCATCTGTTGTCCCGTGGCCAGGTAAAGATCAGGATTACTGCAGATGGCTCTGGATGCAGGGGGAGACATGGCCCTAAGGTAAGGTCTCCAACAGGCTGCCCCCATCCAGTGATTAATGCTAGGGAGCAATAGAGGCAAAGAATCTCCTCTCTCACCTGGGCTAAAAAAATCTAAACAAATAAATAGGAATGAATGAATGAGTCTGGAAAGAACCTCAGGCTTTTTGGCCAAAGCAGAAATGACTGCGATTTACACTCAGTGTAAGTCAATGAGGACCCAAAGAACAAATGGGTTTGGCAAGGGATCTATGGGCGGTCAATGAGAATCAGACCGATTTTGATTCGAGGTTTGTTCCTTAAGAAAGGAATCAGGGCATCTAGGTGGCACTGGATAGAGTACCTTGAAACCAAGAGGACTCAAGTTCAAATCTGGCCTCAGACACTTAATACTTCCTAGCTGTGTATCCCTGGGCAAGTCATTTAACCCCATTTGCCAGAAAAAAAAAAGAAAAGAAAGAGAAAAAAAAAAAAAGATGGGTCAGTCCAAGGATGGTCAGTTCTTCAGTAGTGAAGAAAGGGGGAGAGGGGATGCTTTTAAGAGCATTAATAGGGGTATATGATATCCTAGGTGGACAGAGGGAAGGAAGGAAAAAAAAGAAAGAAGGAAACAGTCAAGGAAGGAAGAAGAGAGGAGAGAAAGCATAGGAAGGAAGGGAGGGAAGGATGCAGGGAGAGAGTCTTCCAGCTTATCGCCAGCTTTCCTCAGAGTTTGTTAATTGTCCTGTTTATCTGTGCTTAATTGTAGCCTATGTGGGGGAGTTGGCAGAGGAAGAAAATGGGGGTAAATAATAAAGTAAAAAGTGTACAGCAGAGAACAAAAGAAAAACTACAGAAAACAAAAAAGAAATGAATGGTCCCAAATATAGTATCTTTCATTTATGGTTTATGGAAATTTATTATTACAAATTTTTGAATCCTCCCTTATGTTCTGCTGAAAATAAAACATTAAAAAAAATTTTTTTTCTTTGACCTGTATGTGCAAGAATGTTGGTGGCAGCCCTCTTAGTAGTGGCCACAAACTGGACACTGAGTGGATGCCCATCAATTGGAGAATGGCTGAATGAATTATGGTATATGAATGTTATGGAATATTGTTATTCTGAAAGAAATGACCAACAGGATGATTTCAGAAAGGCCTGGAGAGCCTTACTTGAACAGATGCTGAGTGAAATGAGCAGGACCAGATCATTATATACTTCAACGACACTTGATGACCAATTCTGATGAACATGGCTCTCTTCAACAATGAGATGAACCAAATCAGTTCCAATAGAACAGTAATGAATTGAACCAGCTATACCCAGAGAAAGAACTCTGGGAGATGATTATGAACCATCACATAGAATTTCCAATCCCTGTATTTTTGTCCACCTGCATTTTTGATTTCCTTCATAGGCTAATTGTACACTATTTCAAAATCTGATTCTTTTTATACAGCAAAATAACTGTTTGGACATGTATACTTATATTGTATTTAATTTATATTTTAACATATTTAACATGTATTGTTCAACCTGCAATCTGAGGGAGGGGTGGGAGGAAGGAGGGGAAAAATTGGAACAAAAGATTTGGCAATTGTCAATGCTGTAAAATCACCCAAGCACATAACTTGTAAATAAAAAGCTATAATAAAAGTTTTTTTTAAATTGTTCTTTTCTGTATTTTTCCATTTTGTTTTTAACTTTAAATAAATATCAAAAGAGTAAAAATAAACGCTTTTTGGCTTAAGGAAAGCCTAAGAAAAGTCATATTAGACAGCCCAAGCCCTCTTTCTTTGGTTGTAGATTGTTAGACAGCCCCAAATTTTCAACAAAGACTTTCACTAGGATCATTGATTCTTCATTAGAAGGGAACTGAAAGGCCATGGAGTCCAACCCCCACATTTTACAGATGAAGAAACTGAGGTTCAGAGGTTCAGTGAGGTGCTCAGGATCTCACTACCACAAGAGTCTGAAAACGGATTCCAAGCCAGTTTTCCCACCCCCACGCCCATCACATGAAGAAGCCTCCTGGGACGGCAGACTGCACCCTAGCTTGCAACTCACTCACCAGGACAGGAGTTCCTCAGATCTCCTCTATCCACATAGGAGATGAAATCTTCTCTGGGAACTGGAAGTCCTAAGGAGGGTGAAGATAGTGAATGTGAGTCTTGAAACTTGTCATTTATTCCTCATTGGAACAGGGCTAGGGTGCGAGGTCCATGGGGGCAGGGAGGGGAGTTCTAAAGGCAACTCAAAGATGGGCTGGTAGCACAGAGAAGGGAGTACCAAGCCTGCAATCAAGAAGCCCAGAGTTCAAATTTGGATTCAGACATGTCCTGGCTGGGACTCTGAGCTAGTAATTTCATCTGTTAGCTTCAGCCTCTAGACCTGAAATTGGGTATAAAGATGGTGCCCAAAACAAAGGGTTTTGGTAGAAATCAAGTGCGATAATGCACATGAAGGAAACTCTAAGCACAAAGCCTGAATCCCAGCAAATGTATGAAAAGAGTTCCTCCCTTGCCTTTCTCTCCTTGTATCTATACAGGCCTTTGGGGGATGTATGAAGGAGGAACAGGGGCCCACTTGCTGTATTGGGGACTTATGAGTTACACCAGGGACAGTGAGGTAAAAAATTTATTTTTTTACCCCAAAGAACATTACAAAGACAAAATGGCTCTCCCCCCAAGAGGAAGGGGTTCTTTCTCCTATCCCATGTTCAGTGAAAAGGGGCAGGACCAGGACCAGGGGCAGAATCACTTTTCAGAAGGTTTGCAGACACAATTGCCAGGTTCCCATCCTACAATGCAAAGACTACTCATACAGGACCAGGAGATCATTATATACTTCAACAACAATACTATATGATGACCAGTTCTGATGGACCAGGCCATCCTCAGCAACGAGATCAACCAAATCATTTCTAATGGAGCAGTAATGAACTGAACCAGCTACGCCCAGAGAAAGAACTCTGGGAGATGACTAAAAACCATTACATTGAATTCCCAATCCCTGCCCACCTGCATTTTTGATTTCCTTCACAAGCTAATTGTACAATATTTCAGAGTCTGATTCTTTTTGTATAGCAAAATAACGTTTTGGTCATGTATACTTATTGTGTATCTAATTTATATTTTAATATATTTAACATCTACTGGTCATCCTGCCATCTAGGGGAGGGTGGGGGGGTAAGAGGTGAAAAATTGGAACAAGAGGTTTGGCAATTGTTAATGCTATAAAGTTACCCATGCATATATCCTGTAAATAAAAGGCTATTAAATAAAATAAAATTAAATTAAATTAAAAATTTAAAAAAAAAAAAAAAAAAAAAAGACTACTCATAGAAGAACCAGGAAACAGGAGGACCCTGTCTCTTGGGACAGGAAACAGCCCTTGGGCCTTTCTAAGAACTGGTAAAAGCCTGAAACTCTGCACCTTAGGGAAGGGAGGGTGACACTCCTTTTGCTGGTAGTTCCAGAGTTCCAAGGGAAGCGCTCCTTACCCAGGGAGAGCAAGTTCTCGGCATTCTCCAGCATGACCTCCTTGTGCAGCTCTTTCTGATCCAGGTCCAACAGATCCCACTCCTCAGGGCTGAAGTGCACAGCCACATCCTTAAAGGTCACTAACTCCTAAAACACCAACACCCAGAAGACATAAGAGTTGAAGCACGCTTCATAACTGACCTAATCCAATGCTCCTCAATTTACAGAAGGGACCTGAAGCATGGAGAAGGGATCTACCCAAAGGTGACAACCCTTACAGGATTCAGAGACAGCATTGAAACCAAAGTCCCCCAAAGACCAATGGAATATAGAGAAACACATCTTATATTTCCAGGTGGAATAAAATTGAGAAATGTCTTATTAGGAATTGGTACAGCCTGTGGAATCAGAAAAGTTATGGGTTCTATAAGAGAGAGGTAAGGATGTTTGGAGGCGAAATCAGATAGTGCTACATTAAGAAAATGGCAGGAAGTGTTTGTGTAAAGCTAGCAAGAATTATGTGTTATAGAGCTAAAACATTTCCATGATCACTGAGCAGAAAAAATGATCTTGCGAATTTTCCAAAAGCCAGAAATTAAGTCTTATCCAGATGAAAACACTATCCTTCCCCCCAATATTATTTTATTTTTCCAAATGCAAGTACAGATAGTTTTCAACATTCATTTTCATAAGATTTTGTGTTCCAAATTTCATAATCCCATACTTCTTAATGAATCTGGTCTAATGGTCATCAATTTACAAAAGCAAACTGAAGCAGAGAGAGACGATTTACCCAAAGGTCACATCCTCTATGAGAACACTTGGAAGCACAGTCATGCAAAGACCTCCCCATCTACACTGTATACAGCTGCTGACATATTGTTTTCCTTGTTAGGATGGAAGCTTCTTGAGGGCAAAGACTGATTTTTCCTCCTTCGAATCTTCTCTATATTCCCACAGAACCTTTTCCCTTTCTAAATGCCTGCTGCTTTAACGCAAGCAATGATAAAGGCAGAGAAAGACAAAATATGAGTGGAATATGATGGAATTATTCTAGAAGTGCCTATTTGCAGCTGAGGGGTTTTGTCAGGGACTTTCCTCCTGGGAAATGCCATGTATGCCATGTCAGCTGGTGGGGTGGGCCCAGGAGGCACAAGGGGCTCGGACTCTGAGGCAGGAGGTTATGTCTCCAGGTGTTTCCTTGAGAAGGCGAGGGGTGTGTCCTCTTGCTAGATCTTTTCTGAGGAGGCAGCACTAACTGCACGTATCTCCCTTCTGCGGATTCACATAAGCAGTGCTGAGTGGCCTAAGCACGGGGTATTCAAGGGGAGAGTAAATATAAATGTAAATAATGTAAAATATAAATATAAATGACCAGCTTCTAATCCATAGGAAGAAGGATGGGGAGAGAAGTAGAGAGAGGCAGAGATGTAGAGAGATTCAGACATGCAGAAACAGAGACACAGAGACATACATCCACCTGCTCTTCCTTCCTGCTAAGCCCTGCTGAGATTGCAATAAAGAAACATGGGCTGGTCTCCATGTCTGTCCGGGGAAGATGGATATGTATGGCCCTGGCAGTCAGTAGCCTCGGTGGGAAGTAACAGGAGATAAAGAAAATAAAATGGAAGAAAAGAAAACCCATCAGGAAACAAAGAAACTTTAGACAACTCCTGATCCATTTCTAACATTTATTATGTAGGTTTGTTTTGTCAAATCTGCTCTTATGTTCTGCTGGTTCCCTGAAATGTTTTTTCTCTTATTTTGTATTTAAGGTTAAAACAAATTATAATAGGGACCACTAGATGGGTCAATGGATATAGTGGCCCTGAGGTCAGGAGAACCCGAGTTCAAATCCTACCTCAGATACTTAATACTTCTCAGCTATGTGACCCTGAGCAAAATCATTTAAATCCAATTGCCTTGGCAAAAAAAAAAAAAAAAGAAAAAAAGAAATTATAATAACCATAAAAATGTTAAAGAAAAGGGATTCAGATAGATTTGGGAAGCTCTGTGTGGCCTGATGCAGCAGGAGCTGAGCAGCAGCAGGGGGACAATTTCTGCTCTGCTCTCAGCCAGGGAAAGGAAAAGAGCTGGGGAAGGTTCCAGGGTTCTGCTCCAGAAAACAGGGTCAAGGGTTTGAGCAAATTCTGTGGTTCCAGTAGGGAGCTTGGCCATAGGACACAGAGTGGCTACAAGGTTTGCATGAAGGTGTGTGTGTGTGTGTGTGTGTGTGTATAGAGGGAAGATGGTGCTGGACCAAAGTAAAGACATGATATCCACAGGACAGACACTAATTCGTGAAGTGGTCACCTTTGTCACGGACCGAAAATTTAAACAAACATGTCAGGGCAGCAACTGAGGGAAGGGAGTTAGTTCTCAAGATGCCAAAGGGACAGTGAATCAGTCCAAAACATGCAGAGAGGAGGGCAGTGTTGTTCTTACTGCATTCACTTTCCTGCCCATTTTTGTAAAGGATCCAAAGATAAGAGAGATGGCCGGCCTCACCAACCATATCCGGGGAAATGGCCTCTTGGGCTGATGCTGCCCACATCTTTGGGCAGAATACACTCACCTGGGATGGGGGTCTGCAGCTCCCAGGGGCCATTTCCTCTGGTTTCAGGCTCCCTGCTTGGGCCAGGCCTTGGTCCTCTGCAGGCTGTTGGGAGGGGATGATTATAACTGAATAGATGTCATTCGCTTCTTTTCCTGGACAGGGGGCTAACCTACAGGGAATCACAGAGTATGAGGTTCCAGGGGAGATACTAAGCCCCTGGCCCTACCCTTAGGGCACAGTCTCCCAACAAGGAGGCAACACCTATTGAGTCATTAAAGATGGGGAAGAAATGAATCCAAGAATGTTCTCTTTTACCCAGTCAAAGATAAGTCTCAGAGGGAAAGTTCCCCAGGACTATTGGCCATAGGGACAGTCAGGTGTTTACAAGACAGAAGGGACAGGGAATAAGATGACTGTGGTGGGATGGTATAAACTTGAAGATGGGCTCACTTTCTCTTACTTCTACTCTTCTGACTCCCTTCCTTTCCCCCACCTTCCTACAGACCCAAGAGGCAGAAGGGATTTAAGGCCCCAGACGGGACGAGAGTGTGTAGAACCTCAATGTCCCCGGAGTCAGAAATCTCCCTGCTTCTGATACTTGGCCCTCCCAGCATCCTTTCTCCCCAACAGACAAATTATCTAGAAAATAAACTGACTGTGGGATAAAGTAAGGAGGTAAAGGCTCTGAGATGGAGCCCCAGGGAAAGAACAAAAAAGCCAAAGGCTGGGAGACAATCTAGTCTGGTATTCAGCTCCCAGAACTATGGTGAGGGAATGGACAGGAAGCTGGGAAGCCTGGATAAAAAAGAAGAAATTTAATGGTGATTTAGTTGAGTAGTTGAATCAGGAGAAACAGGATGGCTAAGTCCTGAAATCTAAGCAGAAGATGGGGGAAAGTTCCTAAGACTCTTGGGTGGATTTTGTGCTTAAAATTCTGAAAGGAAATGTGGAAACAGTGAGCCACATGCCTGGGAAAGAGCCCAAGATCTGTGGGTACAAAGAAGTTGGCCCAGGAAACAGCTTCAGTTCCTGCAACCAAGGAGGGTTCCTGGTGTCAGAAAGAGCCTGTGGAACCTCATGTCTGAAGGCTCTTAATCAATTCACCAAACAGGAGCTGGAGGCAGAACTAGGACACTGGGTCCAGGAGGGCAGGTGAAAGTGGGACTCCTGGGTTACTATGGGAAATCCTGCCTTTGAGCAAACATAACCCTATGGTAAGCATGAGGAAGAGGCAACACTGGATATTTGTGAAGTATTTGGGAACCTGAAAAAGAGGTAGAGGCAAAGAATTCATTAAGCAGCCAGACCTGGAAGTGAATTGTTCTGACAGATGGGGAGGACACTGGCCATCAGAGAGATAAGAAGTATGAATGCTTATGCAAGGGCAGCCAGCACAAGCCAGGACTTGTGAGGAGCCCTGGCTCACACCTACCTGGGTCCTGCCCTAGCAAGGAAGGTTTGCAGCAAGTAGAAAATGGCAGATCCAAGAGAATGCCCAGAGATCTCATTTCCAAGCCTTCCTGCTTATTATTTATTCCAGAATGTCCTGGGAGGCTCAAGAGCCCCAAGCAGCCTAGCCCCTGAAGCCTGGATGGTAGGACCTCCCTCCTTAAATAATCCAGGGTGATGACTTCTGAATGCTGCCTGCCTCTCCTCCTCCCAGTCCTGCCCACCATCACATGGCCAAT
Source organism: Sarcophilus harrisii (assembly GCF_902635505.1). Taxonomy (NCBI): domain Eukaryota; kingdom Metazoa; phylum Chordata; class Mammalia; order Dasyuromorphia; family Dasyuridae; genus Sarcophilus; species Sarcophilus harrisii. Next base: position 607,778,395 of record NC_045428.1, read on the forward strand.
GGCCATTGGAATGGTTCTTCTCTAGCCCTAGACTCCTCCCAGGCTTCCAAAGTCCATGCTAGGACTCTAGGACCAGGTGAAAACCAGGCCACTTACCCACCAGGCTGTTCATCTCATGTCCCATGAGCTTCTCCTCCCCCAGGCTTCCATTACCTGATGTTTTTTTTGGAAGAAGGATTCAGGACTTTTATCTTGCCACTGGACTTGGCTGAGTACTGCCTCCCTTACATCCCATTCAAACATAAATCAAGACATCTCCCTTTTATTTGTGGTCTTCTAGAATAAAAGCCTTTCCACAGTGCAACCATTATGATTTTCACGTTATTTGATTTCATATCATATTTGTAATGAATATTTTATGTTATATTCATAATGAATATACTAATATAGATTTCTCAGAGCTGCCTTTTCTGGCATAGGAGGCAGGACCCAAAATGAAACGTAAAATGATCAAACATTTTAATAATGTATATTCTTGTGCTGTACTGTACTTATGGACAATCAGTGAATTGACTGGAAAACTACAGAAAATTGTACTTATCACAGAACTCTGTGCTTTGGAAAGGGGGTTATCACAACCCTCAAGAATCAAAACAATCCAAGAACTCCTTCCATAGGGAAACCAATCAACCTCAGGGAATGATTATAATCTAACTTACTTTCCCCCACCCTTCCCACTTAGGGTTTGTGTATAAAACCTCTGCCTGTTGTGCAACAAGTGGAGATCTCCAGCCCAGAACTTCCAATTTGCAAACTGTATTCCTCACTGAGAAAGTGGTAACTTAAACAGGTACTTAATTTCTAAAACTTGCCTCTAGTCTGGCTCCCCACACATTCATTACATTTATGAGGCTTTTCAAAAAGATAAACCTTCTACCTTTGAATAATAAGATTTGAAATCCAACCAAAGATCTTCCCACACTGATTCAGTATGCATATTTTTATTGCTTTATACAGTATAGCTATTATTATGGTTATCATTTAAAATTTTTTGAACAATTCTTACAGAAAATTCCATATAGAATTTTCTTACTTGTTACTTTGAATTTTATAATTTTATAATTACTAATTCATCTGTCTGTCTCAGTTTCCATATTTTAGAGAATGTGGAAAATAACAAAGCCAAGCTGTAAGGCTAAGTCAGTCCAACAATAAACACTTATTAAATGTCTCTTCTGTCAGATGCTGAATGACAGGGATTTTCAAAAAAGGTAAATAACAATCTCTGCCCACAACAAATGCACAAAATAATGGGAGAAACAAGCTAAGAAATAACTTGCAAACAAAGGTAAGACAAATAGGATATCATTGAAAAGAGGGAAACACTGGAAGCCAAGAGTACTTAAAGATGAAGTGTACTGTGAAAGCTGTCTCACAAGATGGAAAGAGTGTTTTAAAATTGAGATAAGGTTGGCTACACCCCAAGCACAAGTTTCTTTCTCCAGAGATCACCAGTTTTACCAAGAAGAGGATCATATAACCCTTTTTTTGTGGGACTAAGTTAGGGCTAAATTGGCATTAAAACTCCTAAATATGTGATTGGGTTAGAAGTTTTTCCTCATTTACAACTTAGAATGTGAGGTCATTTCTGCTGACTAATCAAAGGTGCAGAAATGTTGCAGGGCTGATATAATCTAAGTGGAGATAAGAAACAGGATTCACATTGTTAATCAGAGAAATGCAAATTAAGACAACTCTGAGATATCACTGCACACCCATCAGATTGGCTAGAATGACAAGGAAAGATAATGCAGAATGTTGGAGGGGATGTGGGAAAACAGGGACACTGATACATTGTTGGTGAAATTGTGAACACATCCAGTGGTTCTGGAGAGCAATTTGGAACTATGCTCAAAAAATTATCAAACTGTGCATATCCTTTGATCCAGCAGTGTTTCTACTGGGCTTATACCCCAAAGAGATACTAAAGAAGGGAAAGGGACCTGTATGTGCCAAAATGTTTGTGGCAGCCCTGTTTGTAATGGCTAGAAGCTGGAAAATGAATGGATGCCCATCAATTGGAGAATGGTTGAGTAAATTGTGGTATATGAATGTATTGGAATATTATTGTTCTGTAAGAAATGACCAGCAGGATGAATACAGAGAGGATTGGCGAGACTTCCATGAACTGATGCTGAGCGAAATGAACAGAACCAGGAGATCATTATATACCTCAACAAAGATACTGTATGAGGATGTATTCTGATGGAAGTGGATTTCTTCAACAAAGAGAAGATCTAACTCAGTTTCAATTGATCAAGGATGGACAGAAGCAGCTACACCCAAAGAAAGAACACTAGGAAATGAATGTAAATTGCTTGCATTTTTGTTTTTCCTCCCAGGTTATTTATACCTTCTAAATCCAATTCTCCCCGAGCAACAAGAGAACTGTTCGGTTCTGCACACATATATTGTATCTAGGATATACTGTGACCTATTTAACATGTATAGGACTGCTTGCCATCTGGGGGAGAGGGTGGAGGGAGGGAGGGGAAAAATCGGAACAGAAGTGAGTGCAAGGGATAATGTTGTAAAAAATTACCCTGGCATGTGTTCTGGCAATAAAAAGTTATTAAAAAAAATGTAAAAAAAAATTATTGGTCTACCTGAAAGTCATGATCAAAAATAATAATAATAATAAATGCACTGCTGTGCATTTTAAGCATTATAACACATATGTATTATAATAATAAATACATTTTTGGCATTTCAACCCATTCAAAAGCTTTTTATAAGTAAGTTTAATGCTTAATTTATGCTAATATCCAAGTTATGTTATAATTATATTTTATTTACCTTGTAATATGCTTATTAAAATGATTAATTAAAAAAAAAAAAGAAACCGGATTCATGGAGGACATCTTGGTTGTGAACCTGAGAGACAGAGTAGTGGGGACCTTATCAGGCAGGAAGAAGGAAGAGACTAAAAAAGAAAATGAGTTCAGTCTTACAGGGTAATTGTAAGCAATCCCAAATTGAGAACTAGTTCGATATATCTAAAAGACATTTGAAACAGAGGGGATTGAGGTTGATTGACCTCACTTTTTAAATATCAAATAGTATTTTATTTCCCAATTACATGTAAAGACAATTTTAAAAATTTTTTCAGTTCCTAATTTTCTCCCTCCCCTTTTCCCGTCCTCTCACCTTAAGATGATAAGCGATTTACAAAAGTTATATAGGTGCAATAATGTAAAACACATTTCCTCAAGAATTTTTACCTCAGGAAAACTAAGTAAGGCAAGAGTGAAGGATCCTGGATTATTTCCCAATTCACTGTTGATTGATAATCTTGTCAATAGAAACCAACATCCAGACCCACTCCTTAGTTGATTGCTGACTGATAATCTGTTCAGTAAGAACCAAGTAACAAAGACTACTCCCTAGCCCTTCCCTTAGGTCATAGAATTAGCCTACCTGTATTCGAAAGTGGGATCACTATCTCCTTGCTTCTGTTTCTCGTAGAATTCCCTTTGTGTTTTAACTGGCTTTGTAATGTATTACTATTCCAATAAAGCATTGCCCTTTGGCTAGGGGATGGGTTCAAGCCTGTAAATTCTGATGTGATCCTCGGTCACCAGTCTAGGCCCCCAAACTTTTGGGGTCTCTCACCTGGTCTGCCAGAGAAGGCAGAAGTGCTACAGGGTAGCTTTTGACAAAGATGAGCCAGTCCTCTTTCATGTCATTTTGTCTGGTTAGAAGTTAGACTAGATGTCACATCTAACATTAGCTCCTATTAAGAAATTCTTTAATGCTGTATTGCTTTTTGACCATGGCAGAAACCAAGCATTGACCAGGATCTAACACTCTATACCAAGATTAAGGTCAGAATGAGTTCTTGATTCAGATATAGTGGACAATACTATAAACAAATTAGGAGAACAAGGATAGTCTGCCTCTCAGATCTGGGGAGAAGAAAGACATTTCTGGCCAAAGAAGAACTAGAGAATAGTAACATACAAAATGGATAAATTTGATTACATTGAATTAAAAAGGTCTTGCAGAAACTAAAGGGCTAGCAGCGCTGGCCAGACATTATGCTGGGCTGTGGTTGTGGACAAGGAAGGAAGGAACACTTCCTAAGAAAGTGCAGTACTTTAGGGAGCAAAAACTTTTCCAGGACAGCAGTTGATGGATCTTACATGTGACTTAGGTAAGAACTGCTACTGAGGTGGAGCCCCTGCATAGAATTCAGAACAAAACAGTAAGGAGGAGCTGAGGGTTAAGGCAGCATGACCCAGAGCTCAGAAATCAAACTTGTCTGTAACAATGATTATTATTATTATAAGCTGCTAAAAATAAAATGAAATGAAATGAAAATTCAGGATGAATAAGCAAAGGAAAAAGAACCTCAAAATAGCTATTTTGGTATAAAAGAAGCTCTCGGGTAATAATCCAGAAAATAGTGAAGTTAAAAAACAAGCCATTCCTATCCCAAAGGGTAACATCAAAGGTAGACAACAAGTCCAAAAGAAATTCCTGCAAGAACATAAAAAGGAATTCAAAAATCAAGTAACAGATCAAGGAAATATGGGGGGAGGGGTAATGAAAGCAATCCAAGAAATGATGAAAAGAAAGTTAATCAATTCGAAAGAGGTAATAAAAAAGTTCTTGAAAAACAGAATTGAATAACAGGAATCGAGTGACTTTATAAGACACCAAAAAATAATTAAACTAGAAAAGAAGAGAATCTGAAACTTCTCACTAGAAAAACTGGAGAACAGATCAAGGTGAGCCAATCTACGAATTGTTGGACTATCTAAAAGTTATCAGTTAAAGAACAATCTGGATACAATATTTTAAGAAATTATTAAAGAAAATTACCCTGAAGTTCTAGAACAAGCATGTAAAGGGGGAAAGAAAAAATCTACTGTTCACCAAGTGAACACTGGAGGAAACCTTACAAGAATATCCTAGCAAAATTTCCCAATTCCCAGATTAAGGAGAAAATACTGCAATCCAACCAGAAAAGAAGACAGACTTCCACCCTGCAGAAATAGGCAGGATTTCATAAAACCATCAGCTTGAACTGGATTTGGTTCCATGGGTTTCTACTGGGCTTATACCCCAAAGAGATACTAAAGAAGGGAAAGGGAGCTGTATGTGCCAAAATGTTTGTGGCAGCCCTGTTTGTAGTGGCCAGAAGCTGGAAAATGAATGGATTTGGTTACATTAAATTTCAAAGAACTGGACTTGCAGCTTCAATAATTTACCCAGAATTCCGGAACAGAATATGGAATGAGGGGAAAAAATAAACATTTGACAAACTGAAAAACTTTCATGTATTTGTAACAAAAATACCGGGACTCAGTGGAAATAAAAGATCAATTCCAAGGCACTAATTATTTACTTCTACATGAGAAAATGTTATCAGTATAACTGTAGGTAGTTTCAAAGGTTGGGACTAAAATGTGTATGAAGGGGCAGGAAAAAGTAAAAGGAAACAATTACAAAAATGGGGCCAGAGTAAGAACTAATACTGGGGGGGGGGGGGGTGCATCTTCTGTTCCCCTATTCTATGAATTCAGGAGGAAACAATGTATACATACACCGGGGATGGAAGGATGGCTCTGGATGGAGGCACCAGGGGAAGCTGGGGAAGCCTGAGATCTAACCCGGGGAGGGAGGGGTAGATGAGGCGAAGTTTCAGGGCTTTAAGAGAGGGGGCAGGAAAGGAGGAGGAAAGGAGAGCCCAGGTAAGATGTGGGAGAGAGAAATTTTGAGACAGCTCAGGGTAAGGAGATCAGGGACACTGCAGGGGCAGAAGGCTTCGGGGGGACACGGAACCCCGGGAAAGCAGCACGACTGTGCCCTCAGGTCTTCCTAGGAACTGGGGAGGTTGTGTGGGACCCTCTGGTAAAGCTTAGGCTTGGCCACCCTAAAGGGAGCCTGGACCCAGGGAGCCATGGCCAGGGGTTTGATCGGGCAGCAGCCCAAGACCTGGGGGATAGGAGGGGAGAGAGGCAGAGCCAGGCAGGAGTTTTGGGGGCCCGCGTCCAGAGTGGGTCCTCAGGGCAGGCAGAACTCTTGAATCTATCAGGAGCCTAAGTCTGAAGGCAGAAGCACCACGTTTCTAACCGGGATCCAGGAACAAGGCGGGACTCCTGGGTCCTTATGGGCAAGGTCTGAAATTGGGAAAATGTGAATCAGTGATAAATCCGGGGACGGTGACGTCTGACGTTTGCGAAGTACTGGGATGGGAAAAGAAGGGATGGCGAAAGGGGGGGGGGGGGGGCTGGGAAGGGAGAGCTTGTCCATTTACCGCAATTACCGAGTCTGGTAGAGCACCATGTTCCTGGTGCTGCTGAAGGTCAGATGATCCCTCATTCGCAAACATAAAGGCAAGGAGCAAAAGCTCAGAGGTGGGCAGGGAGGTGGGGGGTAGATATGCCGGGAGGTGGACGGACCTACCTGGGACCTGCACCTACAGAACTGCCTTGCAGGAGGCAGAGAGATCTCAAGTCAGAAGTCTCAGTTTCCAGCCAGCTCTCTCGAGATTTCTCCTGGGCCCAAGAATTCCCACCTTAACCAACCCTGAGACTCCCCAAAACGAGCTGTCTCCTTCTAGGACGCCCAAGAGCAGGAAGTCAAGTCCTGACCTGTTTCCCCGCCCTAAGCCCGGCCCTCCATCACGTGAAAGTCTTCACCACTGGAGAGGCCCAACGTCCGCCCCAGACTCCTCCCAGGCTTCCAAACTCCACCCCAAGGGCTCATATTCCACCTGGGTCACCACCCACCAGCCTGTTCCGCTGGGAGATCTCTTCCTCTCCTATTCCTACATTTGGCTCTCACTCCTTCCTCTCTGGAGCTGAAAGGGTGGATAGATAAAACCTGGGCCGTAGCCAGACAGAAGGTAGTGGGTCCCATATTTGAGGTCTTGACTGCAACTCGACCTTAGGAGAACCGGGGATTCTATTTACCTTCAAGCGTTGGATTTTTGATTGGATTTTCTCCTGATCTAAATTAGAATGCGGGCTCACTTAAAGAAAGACTTGTTCTCCCATTATAGCAATAGGGATGTTTGAGCCTCTTCAGGGAGATCACTACAAATTTGACACTGAGGTGATATGATTAGAAGCTGTAGGAATAAACCATTCGGCATAATTGCATCAGAATGACTCCATTCTACTCTGAAGGCAGTTATGTCCAAAGGGTCAAATGGTCAGAAGGATCAAGTGATTTTTCTAAGTGTGTGGTTCAGAAATGTGAGGGATCACCATTTAATAAAAATAGCTGGAGAGATCTCTAGAAGCAAAGCAAAGTTTATTATACGTTCTCGAGAGAATCAGGCATCCCACCCGTAGAGGGGACAATGAAAGGGAGGAAGCATCTTCTGGGGCAGGGTTACTGCCCCTAAATCCCTAAAGCAAATACCCCCTTCCACCACTGACCCTCATCCTCATTGGTTAAGGATCTTAAATTCTAAACGTGGGAACTACCTAAGAAATTAAACTTGACCAATAAGTACATAATTGCCCATATTCGTCTGAAATAGGGAAAAAATGATGTCATGGGAGGATAGCAGGAAGGGGATTTAGGTACGCCCCGACTCAATTTTCAAAGTCCTTCAGTCCTATTCAAATTCTGAAGTAGATGAAGCCTTACTCTATTTCACAACTGTCTTGAAAGATCTCACCTCATCTCGTTTAGTCCCCCCTCTTATTTGTACACTGAGATCTCTTCAAATTTTTGTAACATAACTTCACATTCCCGATCTAGTTCCTCATCCCTTCTGGCTCCTGTTGGGCTTCTTGGGCCACTTGCTCCCAGCCTTGTCCTTTTAACACCATCCATCTAACAGACCCTTCAGTTTTCTCTTCCAACCTAATCATTCTAGATAATGATTTTGGACTATTCTGATTATCAATTGGATCAAACAAGGTATGCAAGTAGGGAGTAATATAAACGCCACTAAGAGCTATGAGACCAAACCAAAGGAGCTGCTTCTGTAATGCCAAAGGTCACTTTTAATGGGGTGACCAGTTCCTCCATTTGATCTATTTTGTAATTCTGCCTTAAGGTTATGACGGTCCCCTCTTAATGGTTGAGATAAAGGTGTTATAGACATTCCTTAATGTCATTAGAATATCAGCAACCTCCATCTATCAGGTTATCCCCACCTAGGTCCCTCCATTCTGTCATTGTTCTTGTATTCCATAAAAGGCTTACTGTCCTGATACTCAGGCTAGATTCTGAGATTCTGCTAGATTCTGAGAGGAGACTATCGTCTCCTCTAGCCTGGGATCCATTGATCCCAGTATTTCTCTCCATTTAATAAATTATTGAATTGGTCTCTAATCTCTGTCTTGCTCAGTTTCTTTTGGCATTACACTTCCACCAGTTTTCTCAAACCAAGACCACCAGGAAGTATTGAATGGTGACGTCCAAGTCTGTACAAGAACATGAGCAACTTTCCTAATGTTCTTAAGTGATTTCTTTTACTAGATTTCCATTGTCTTCAATCTTTATACAACATCTTGATAAATTTAGTTTCGCACAAACTCCCCCTTCCTCAGCCAACAAGTAATCCACCACAAGTCTATGTTGTAAAACAGCCTCTCTGGTTTGAGTCACTTGGTCAGCCAAAAGATCTTAGTGCCTCAGCCATCTGAATGGTGATAATCTCTAAACTGCTTGAAGCCTAATTAACCTGTTCAACATATATATTGGGGTTCTATATCCCCAATTTCCATCTTGAGCCCGGTGGCTGGCCCATACTCTTTTAACTATTCTTTCTGGAGGCCAGGTATCACCCCAACCATTTGTATCTCCAGTCTGAGTAATGGAGATATTGTGATGCTGGAGGAACTGAGCAAGACAGAGATTAGAGAACAATTTAATAGTTTATTAAATGGAGAGATTTTCTGGCACCAAATGATCCATGTTTAGTCCTAGGGCTGAAAGAGAATATCTTTCCAAAGAATCCAGCATCAGGACAGCAAGATTTTTTATAGGATAACAAGAACAATGACATAATGGGGGAAGTACCCTCATGGGAATAACCTAAAAGGGGGGGGAGGCACCTAGGAGGGCACAATGGATGAAGGTACTGGAGAGGTTATTGATATTCTAGTGATATCTAAAATGCATAGACCTTTATCCTGTCAAACATTAAGAAGGAATGATTATAGCCTAGAGATATACCTTTATCTCACCAAACATTAAGAGGGAAAGGTTATAACCTGAGGCAGAGTAACTAAATAGAACAATTGGAAAACTGGGTTAGGACATTAAAAGGGAACTGTGGCGCAACAGTATCTAAACCCCGTGTCCCTCTTCCCAAATCATCATACAACTGAATCCCTAAATATTGGTTTGCCTGTTCAGGAAGAAAGAAAAAATTTGGCCTTATTAGTCCAATATAACAAATCCTTCTCCAATTCACAGGTAGGTGAGTATAATGACTCTTTAGAGCAGGTTGTTCCCTTGAGAATATGTCTGAACTATTCCTTGTAAAAGGGTAATATTGTTGGTCTCTCATTCCTAGGGGACCTCCCTCCACAAAGGTGACATACTGACATTTCCATAAACCTTACTCCTTCCTTCAACTACAATTGACAACTGGCCATTGATCTGTTAAGTTAGGGATACTCCAAAATGTGGGAAACAGAGTCCCATGTTTCCCAAGTGTCCCTGGGGTGACATTGTACCAACCCCATTGATAACTGTACCCAATGTATATGTTCCCTTTGGAGTGGGGAGAGAGAGAAACAATGCAAAATTTAAAATATAAAAATAAGAGAAAAGAAAAAATTTAAATATATGGAAAAATAATCACACCAGAAAGTCACAACAAAAACCTTAGATATCATATTTCAATAAAACTGCCTGTTCTATTAGCACTAGAGAGCACATTGGGAAGGGGAGTGAATTAATAGGCACTTTTCAACAGAAATCCCAAATGAAAAAAAATTTCATGAATACTATAGCCAGAAGTCCAGAAATTCCCAGTCAAAAAATTCTGAAATTATCCTGAAGCAAATAGTGTTAAGAACTGAGGAGTTGGAAAAATATTAAATGCTCTTGGATAGGGCGAGCAAATATAATAAAGATGACAATATTACCTAAACTAATCAATTTATTTAGTGCTATACCAATCAGACTCCCAAAAAACTATTTTAATGACCTAGAAAAAATAACAACAAAGTTCATATGGAAAAACAAAAGGTCAAGAATTTCAAAGGGAATTAATGAAAAAAAAATCAAATGATGGTGGCTTAGCTGTACCAGATCTAAAATTATATTACAGAGCAGCAGTTACCAAAACTATTTGGTATTGGCTAAGGAATAGATTAGTTGATCAGTGGAATAGAGTAGGTTCAAGGGATAAAACAGTCAACAAATATAGCAACCTAGTCTTTGACAAACCCAAAGATCCCAGCTTTTGGGATAAGAACTTACTGTTTGATAAAAATTGCTGGGAAAATTGGAAACTAATATGGCAGAAACTAGGCATTGATCCATACTTAACGCCGTACACCAAGATAAGGTCAAAATGGGTTCATGACCTAGGCATAAAGAATGAAATTATTAATAAATTAGAGGAACATAGGATAGTTTACCTCTCAGACCTGTGGAAGGGGAAGGTCTTTATGACCAAAGCAGAACTAGAGATCATTACTGATCACAAAATAGAAAATTTCGATTATACCAAACTGAAAAGTTTTTGTACAAACAAAACTAATGCAGACAAGATTAGAAGGGAAGCAATAAACTGGGAAAATATTTTTACAGTCAAAGGTTCTGATAAAGGCCTCATTTCCAAAATATATAGAGAATTAACTCTAATTTATAAAAAATCAAGCCATTCTCCAATTGAAAAATGGTCAAAGGATATGAACAGACAATTCTCAGATGAAGAAATTGAAACTATTTCTAGTCATATGAAAAGATGCTCCAAGTCATTATTAATCAGAGAAATGCAAATTAAGACAACTCTAAGATACCACTACACACCTGTCAGATTGGCTAAGATGACAGGAAAAAATAATGATGATTGTTGGAGGGGATGCGGGAAAACTGGGACATTGATGCATTGTTGGTGGAGTTGTGAACGAATCCAACCATTTTGGAGAGTAGTTTGGAACTATGCTCAAAAAGTTATCAAACTGTGCATACCCTTTGATCCAGCAGTGTTACTACTGGGATTATATCCCAAAGAGATTATAAAGAAGGGAAAGGGACCTGTATGTGCACGAATGTGTGGCAGCCCTTTTTGTAGTGGCTAGAAACTGGAAACTGAATGGATGTCCATCAGTTGGAGAATGGCTGAATAAATTGTGGTATATGAAAATTATGGAATATTACTGTTCTGTAAGAAATGACCAACAGGATGATTTCAGAAAGGCCTGGAGAGACTTACACGAACTGATGCTGAGTGAAATGAGCAGGACCAGGAGATCATTATATACTTCAACAACAATACTAGATGATGACCAGTTCTGATGGATCAGGCCATCCTCAGCAACGAGATCAACCAAATCATTTCTAATGGAGCAGTAATGAACTGAACCAGCTATACCCAGAAAAAGAACTCTGGGAGATGACTAAAAACCATTACATTGAATTCCCAATCCCTATATTTATGCACACCTGCATCTTTGATTTCCTTCACAAGCTAATTGTACAATAATTCAGAGTCTGATTCTTTTTGTACAGCAAAATAATGTTTTGGTCATGTATAAAAAAAAAAAAAAAAAAAAAAGAACTGAGGAGTTATAGTCAAGATCACAAAAAATTCAGCTGTCATTGAAAGGGAATAAACTAATTGGAATGGAATACTACAAAAAGTAAAATTTACAATCAAGAAGAAGTTACCAGGCGTTCACAGAAATTGCTATGTTCTTTTCTGGGATGAAAAGACTAATACTAGGCAAAGATGCATGTCTAGACTGACTTCTTGGAGGTTCCAGTCAGAAGGAAGGAAGACTCACATCATATTAAACATGGGTATTGCATCCTAGATATTGGATGCATTTCCCATTTCTTAGAAGCAGGGGTATCTTGGGGATATTCTTAGTGGGTTCAGGAGGGTCAGCACAGGTTAATAGTTCTTAAAACTATTATTCCCGTTATTATCTATAAATTCCTAGAATATCAGAAATGATGTTCCCTATTACCAGGTCTGTACTCCAAAGTAATCCCCTCAAACCAGAGGGAAAGCTTTTATGTACACAATAACATCTATAATGCCATAAAAATGATCAGTTTTAGCATAGACTAAGATCTCTATAAACAGCTAGAGAGCAAAGTGAACAGAACTAAAAGATAAATTTATATAATATTATTAAAAAATGTGGGGTGACATGATCAGACCTGAGTTTTAAGAAAATCCCTTTAATGGCTGGATAGACTTGAGGCAGGCAGATCCTATGGTAGATAATTGCAATGGTCCAAACAAGAAGTGATGAGGGTTTATACTAGGATGGTGGCAATACCAGACAATGGGCCTATAGGGAAAAAAATCAAAGAATATGAGGTCAACGTTCCTGAGACTTAGTATGCTTCCCCTGTGCCCTGGTGGCTGCTGATTCAGTGCAGTCAGCCTAGAGGTGTTTACACCTCACTTAAAACCTCAGCCACTGGAGAGCCTGGCTTTCCTGAGATCTCCTCAAGGAGTCTTAGGAGACAACTGTTTTTATCCTCTTTATTTCTGTTTGTCTGTGGAGGAAAGTTGGAAAACCTGGACATTTCTGACCTAGTCTGGCATCTTTTGAGAATGCACCAATATCTTGTAATAACATTGGTTCCTTCCCTCTGAGAGCTTCATCAATTTCTCTTTTCTAGGCCTTATTTGTCTAGAGTTCTGTGTTTGTTGTATCTTCTGTTGTATTGTGCTCTTTGAGAACAAGGATCATCCTTTTTTTTTTTTTTTTTTTTTTTGCCTTTCTTTGTATCCCTAGTGTTTAGTAAAGTAATTGGGACACAATAGATACTTGACCAATGCTTGCTGACTTGACCTGACTTGATTGAAGAACTCCATGAAAGGAATCCACTATTTCTCAAGGAAAACGATTGTCCTTCAGCTAACCTTACATAATACAAAATTTGTCCTCATATCAACTTGCCCTTATAGCTTCTATCCATTGTTTTTGTTTCTGCCTTCTCGGGCCAAACAGAAAAAATTGAATCCATTTTCCTTTTAACAGCCTTTCAAATATTGAGCATAGTTATGTTGATACACATGTCAACAGCCTGGTCCTTTTCAGGTCAAATATCTGCAGTTTCTACAGCCTTCTCCATCCTGAGAGGTTTCCTCTGGAAATTCTCAAGCTTCTCAATAACCTCCTCCATAGTGGCACTAAGAACTGAACATACCTGTATAGATGTAGTCTGCTCAAGTCACTGAAAAGAAAAATCTCATTCTGGGAAGCTATTACAATTTTAATGCAGAAGCAGATAACTGTAGATTTTTTTTGATATCACCTCATAGTGCTGACTCATATTGAGTCACATATTCATATTGAATATAGTTAACTTGATCTCTAATGCCTTTTTGTTAGGATTCTTACAAGATGCCAAGTCAGTGGAATTGATGAGATAATGAGAGATTAGACATTCTCTAATTTATGTGTATTTAGTACTTACTATATTTCCATAAGATTCACACCTTTAAGAGAGCATATATAAGGAGGAGCTCTACGGGCCAAAGAACAGAAACCCACTAGAATCTCTGAGCCTCAGCCAGGATTCATTCAAGGAGATTCACAAGCCAGAGAAGGCATCTTAAGCTCTTGGAACCAAGGAGAGAGATAGGCCTCTATTAAAGCTAACTGGGCCCCAGGAGAAGAGACAAGACTTACAAGGGAAAAATAAAGGATTTGAACCTCAACTCCTGGCTACATTTGAGGTGATTATTATACTGAAACTAAAATGAAGGCTGCCTCCAGAAGCCCCCCAAGTAACCTACTCCCAGAGAATATTATATTTTAGAGGAGATTATTACATTTTGTTGCCCAACATGGGGCTAACTAAACTATGTGAAAAGGATGAAGAATAAGATAAGAATGGAGTTAAGTACAATTTTAAGTGTGAAGCTTCACAGTAGGAGAAATTAGGTCATTCCCTATCCCCTGACCTACCTCCCTCAATTAACCTTTCATGGGTGGAGGAAGGAGGAGGGGGAGAGGCAGTGAAACAAACAGAACCAGCTATTAAGCAGCCTATTACAAGATTACAACAAGCACTGGTTAAAGCAAAAAATGAAGGAAAAGATATATCTGATTTAATAAATGCATATCCTGTGATTAAAGAGCTTGACTCTTCAGGTCAAAAAAAGGAGAAGATACATTCTTTTTGATCTGAAAAAAATTAAGGATTTGAAAAAGGGTTGCACTCTTTATGGGGCTACATCATCTTATGTTAAGATGTAACTAGATAATGTTGCTTATGAAATCTTAACCCCTAGTGATTGGAAATCCATAGCAAGGACATGTTTAGAACCTGGACAAAACTTGTTGTGGCTTTTGGAGTATCATGAATTATGTAGGATTCAAGCCCAACTCAATAGGCAAACAGGAGTTAATATACAAGTCACCTTTGATCAACTAGCAGGTGAAGGTCAATATGCAAAGAATTCAGCACAGATTAATTAATCCCATAACAGTGTATGAGGAAATCGCTTCTTGTGCAATAAAGCTTGGGGTTCCCTCCCAGGGAAAGATGAAGGTAAAGCCTTCACAAAAATAGACCAAGGTCTCATTAAACCCTTTGCGGATTTTGTGGGACTTTTGCAAACAGTTGTCACAAGAACTATTGGAGAAAATGCAGGTATAAGAATTATAAGACAAGTGGCTAAGGAAAATGCTAATGAGGTTTGCAGAAGAATTATATGGGAACTACACAAAGGTGATCCTTTAGAGGAGATCATAACCTGCTGTGCCACAGTGGGCACAAGTGTTTATTATACCCAGACCATTATGAACATGGGAAGACAGGTCCTTCTTGGAAAGGGACTTCTAGAGAAAATTGTCAATGTTTTCAGTGTGGAAAACTAGGACATCTGAGAGCCCAGTGTAGGTACAGAGATAGAGTGAGAGGTCAGGGTGAGAGAAGACCTAAAACCCTATGTCCAAAATGCCACAAGGGCTTCATCTGAGCCTCAGAATGTAGATTGATCAGGGAAATGAGAGGTGGGGCCCAGCTTTAGGGCCCCAGATGGGGCATGATGGCAGCTGAGGTTACACCCAGAGAGTCTTTAGAAGTTCAGGACTCTGATGTGATCAATCAGTCAAAAAGTAATCAGATGTCAGAAAGGGATAATAATTGGGAGAATACAGGCTTTTTTAACCCAACAAAAGGGCAGTGTCCAGTGCAAGCAGCTTCAGTGTAATTACCAGATGATGTGGAGAGATCCAGAAAGTGGAAAATAAAAGGGACCAGATAGGTTAATTGCCTGGGAGAGAGGGTTTGCTTCTATTTCTACAGATGGAGAAGGAATTAGATGGGTGCCAATGAGCCATATTTGCCTTGTCCATCAGAGAGAGAGACAGAAAAATAGAAAAACCTCAAAACAAAAGAGAAGACCTAAGAACAGAATCTGTAGGAATCATTAGATTCCCTAACACAAGATGAAACTGTTGAAAGACTTGAAAACCAACAGGAATCATTGGATTCCTTGAAATGAAATATTATTGATGCAGGACTTTAAACCTTGCAGGAATTGTTGGATTCCTGGCACATAAATTAATGGACAATAGATTCCTTTTGGACCATTTCTTGGACTTATGGATATGTATAATTCCTCATGTGGATTCATGTTATTTGTTACATCACTACTAGCCTGTGTTATATTGCTATGTGCTTATATAATTATGTGTAATATCTTCCATATTGATGGATTTATGTATACCTGTTTCAAATGAGTCCCTTCAGAAACCCACTAATCTGATTTGATTTCCCATTTCCTTTGGTGTTTTCATCTCCCTTCCTACGATGTCAGGGAGGGCATGACCAACTCTTTTATGGTGTTTTTACTCCTTTTTTGAGCAGTCAGGGAAGGTGTGATCACTTTCTTTTTGGGGGTTCTCTCCTTGAGAAGTTAGGGATGTTATGACCATTTATGTTCTAAATCAAAAGAAAGGGGGAGATGTTAGGATTCTTACAAGGTGCCAAGTCAGAGGAATTGATGAGATAATGATTCTCTAATTTACATGTACTTAGTATTTACTATAATTCCACAAGATTTACACCTTTAAGAGAGCACATATAAGGAGGAGCTCTCAGAGTCAAAGAACGGAAGCCCACTAGAACCTCTGAGCCTCAGCCAGGATTCATTCGAGGAGATTCACAAGCCAGAGAGGGCAGCTCAGGCTCTTGGAACCAAGGAGAGAGATAGGCCTCTATTAAAGCTAACCAGGCCCCAGGAAAGGAGACAAGACTTAAAAGGAAAAAATAAAGGATTTGGACTTTAATTCCTGGCTGCATTTGAGGTGATTATTATACTGAAACTGAAATGAAGGATGCTTCCAGAAGCCCCCCAAGTAACCTACTCCTGGAGAATATTATATTTTAGAGTAGAATATTACACCTTTTTTTCAGATAAAATGTTTTTTTAAAACAAACCCAAATAACATGTGATTATAAAAAATGTTTTACAGATGCATTTTGTCAAAAAATTTCTCAGCATTACCCGTATTGAACCCTGACTTTAACCCCCAAAACATCACATCAAAATACACATAATATTCCATGTTGTATGCCACCACTCCTCTGCTCAAAAAGAGGAGCTTTATTTTAATATCTCTTCCCTAGGATTTTTACTGGATCTCCCATTCTTCAAGACCAGTAACTTTTTAGCGATCTTTTCATTCAAGGCAAACAGTAAAGTTGACTAAAGAGAATTCAAAGAAGAGTGGCAACTTGGCTGCTTGGTTGTTGCCCTTCCCTCTGGAAGAGTAACAAAATGACATTATTATGTTAGAGTGGAGTTACAATATGTTGGACTGTGGCTGATCAGACTAATTTGAGCTCAGACGTAGGTCAGACACAAATAGTCCCTATATACATTTGGAATGGCCACTCTAACTTTGCACAACTTGAGTTTCTTTTGGATCCATTCAATTCTGCTTTTTTCATAAAGTACTGCACCTTCTCTGATGAGGGTATACCATGCTAGGTAATCCTGAGACAGGCTCTCTCATGTCATATAATCAGTCTTAAAGTTTTTAAGAGATACCTTGAGAGTGTCCTTGTATTGTTTTTCCTGACCACACTGTGAGCTCTTGTCCTGTGTGAGTTCTCCATAGGATAACTTTTTTGTTAAGTGAACATTTGGCAGTTGAACAATGTGAACAGGCCAATGGGAATATACTATGTGTAGCAGAGTTGGAATGCTGGGAAGATTAGTTCAAGAAAGGACCCCAATGTCTGCTATCTTCTTCTGCCAGGTCTTCAGATCTTCAGAATCTTCCTCAGACAATTCAAGTGGAAGTGATTCAGTTTCCTGGCATGACACTGAAAGCATGTCCATGTTTCACAGGCCTACAACAACAAGGTCATCACAACAACTCTGTAGTCCTTCGTCTGGTGGTCAGTCTAATATCTCTCCTCTCCCACACTTTCCTTCAGAGTCTCTCAAACACTGAGCTTTGACAATGTGTGTGTCAAACTTATTATTAATATGTACATCCCTGGAAAGAAGACTACCAAACTAAGTGAACTTATCCACAGCATTCACAACTTCACCATTTACTGTAAGTGAGGGGTCCACATATCATTCATGGTGATGGAGAACATGTATTTTCTTGATGTTCATTGTTAGGCCAAAATTGGCACAGCAGCAGAGAATTTGCAAGAGTATGGGATTTTGTATGAGGGAGTACTGAGGCCACCTTGACCTTTGATGCACAATAAGTTTTCTGCCATGTTGTGGAAATGCCCTTGTTGAGCAAGGAGCATTGATTTGTGATCATGGGATCTAGTAAGCCAGAGCGTCACAGACAGTGGCTATGCCAGCAGGTATGCCTGAACAGAATCTTTCACCTGTGATCCAGCTGCTGAATTACTGGATCGGCTTTTCTCCCATTGGTAGATACCATGCATATGCAAAGCCACGAGCTGCTTCTCTGAATGGTGACTGGGGATTGCCTACTGTCCATGTACAAAAATATATATCAACCAGGCTGTATGCCTATAGCAGCAGCAGCAATTTGTTCCTATGCTGCTATGGGGTAATTAATCTGTGATGAAGTGTCTGCATACTGACCTTCATCTGTAGTTTGCCAAAGGTGATCTGTATATTGACTCCGGTTTGCCTATTTTGTTGGGCTTATATCCTACATAATTCAGTGTACTCTGAAAGCCAAAACAAGTTTTGTCCATGTTCTTAATATGTCCTTTCTATGGCTTTCCAATCACTAAGCCAAAATTTCATAAAGCCAAATTCTCTAGTAACATCTTAATGCAGCCCCATAAAGAGGACAACCCTTTTTCAAATCTTTAATTTTTTCCAGATTAAAAGAAGTGTATCTTCTCCTTTGTTGATCTGAAGAATCAAATTCATCAATAACAGGGTATGCATTTATCAAATCAGATATATCCTGTCCTTCTTTTTTAGTTTTAACTAGTGCCTTTTGTAATCTTGTTATAGGCTGCTTCATAGATGGTGCTGATTGTGTCACTACCCCTTCCCCGCCTCCTACTCCTTCTACCCATAAAGGTTTAAGTGAGGGAGGGAGGTCAGGGGATGGGGAATGCTTTAATGGCTCCTGCTGTGAAGCACTACACTCCTTAATTTCATCAGAATTGTACTTAACTCCATTCTTGTCTGATTCTTCATCCTTTTCACTTAGTTTATCAGTTTCCTCCCCCTCCTTCACTTTCTTCTTTTTCCTTATTCTAATACTTCTATAATTTCTTAAAGCCAGTTATATTAAGTTATATGTATAAAATGTTTCTTTAGAAATTTGCTTGGTGCCATTATCATTGTAATATTCACAAAGTTGTTCTCCTACTAATTTCCACTCATCTGGATCTAATTCTTTTTCCTTTGAGAACCAAAGATATGTGTACTGTACTGTTTCTAAAAGTTCAATGATTTGCTCCCAAATTACAATCAGACCTTGGTCTTTTATTAGTCTAACTATACCTGTATATAATTATGTATAGAGAGCTCTCCATACATTTTCCTTGAGGTGGAAAAGAAGGCTGTTTTCTAAACATTTGTCCCATTTCAGCTGAAGTACTAATTTACAAAGTTTCCTTCTTGTCTATTTTTTGTATTTACCCTAATTTCTGGGTCACAGATATAGGTTCTTTGTCCCTGTTCAGGTGCTAAAATGTAAAGTTCTTGGTGTGTTTTCCTGGAGGTCTTTGATTAGCCTTTCTTTCAGTTCATTAATCACCAGGAGAACAGCCAGGTGTTAAAGTCCAAAAGCCTTTATTGTCTCCTTCAAAGTCTTGTCTTCTTACCTGGGCCTTTAGCTAACTTTCTTCAAGGCCTTCCTTTAAGTCTTGGTTTCAGTGGAGAAATGCAGGAGGCCAGGCCAGTCAACTGGAACCAGATCAAAGATAGAATTGAATCTCTTTCCTTTGTTCTGAGAACTTGAGTTCCCACCTGTCTTCTCTGACCTCTGAATGAACCAGGCTGAGGCTTCTAGCTTATATGCTCTACACTGAGTATATTCCAATCATACCACTAGGAAACCATTATTTGTTGTAAGATTAAATCAATCATACTGAATTTAGAGAACTATTAAGTATCATGCTAAACTAGATAACTGTAATGTTCTCTCTAAAATGTAATGTTCTCTGTTGAGGTTTTCTTGCGGTCTCTGCTGGTCTTGGGAGTGGCCTTCCTTCCAGTTCAGTAATCACCACAAGTGCAGCCAGGTGTTAAAGTCCAAATCCTTTATTGTCTCATTCAAAGTCTTGTTTCCTTTCCTGGGGCCCAGTTAGCTTTCTTAGAGGCCTATCTCTTTCCTTGGTTCTGTGAGCTTGAGCTCCTGCCTCCTTCTCTGCCCTCTGAATCTCTCCGAATCCAAAGGTTTTTGCTTTAGCCTTCAGCCACCACAAAAGTGGACAATGAAATGAATCTGTCTCTGCCTCCAGGAGCTTCTAGTGTGCTTATCTTTTTTGGCCCTGAGAGCTTCTTTCTTATATGTTCCACACTGAGTATACATCATAATTATATCACTAGGAAACTTTTATTTGTTGTAGGATTAAATCAATGCTAAACTAGATTTAACCATTATCTCCTCAATTCCCCTTAATACCTTGTTTCAAGTTCTAGGCCATAATATCTCTTGGAGGATTAAATCAATTATACTGAACCATGCTAAATTAGATAACTATTCTCTCTCTCAATTCCAGTGATTTAGTACCTTGTAAGAATCCTTTGTTTCATATATTTTATTTAATTTATACTTTAACATATTTAACATGTATTGATCAACCTGCCATCTGGGGGAAGGGGTGGGGGGAAGGAGGGCAAAAGTTGGAACAAAAGGATTTGCAACAAAAGGATTTGCAACTGTCAATGCTGAAAAATCACCTATGTATATATTTGTAAATAAAAAGTTATAATTAAAAAAAAAAAAAAAAGAATCCTTTGTTTCTAGTTCAGAGTTCTGGCCCATAACATCTCCCATTTTCTTTTGTTTTAGAATATAGGTGGTCATGACTTCCCTGACTTCTTGAGGAGATGAGAACTCCCAAAAAAAGAAGGTGATCACGCCTTCCCTGACTGCTCAAAAAAGGGGTGAAAACACCATAAAAGGAGGTGATCACCCCCTTCCTGATGTCTCGGGGAGATTAAAACATCAAAGGAAATGGGAAATCAAATCAGATTAGCGGATTTCTGAAGGGGCTCATTCTTAAAACAGGTATACATAAACCCATCAATATGGGAGGTATTACACATAATTACATAAATTACATAAGCACATAGTAACACAGGCTAGTAGTGATATAACAAATAACATGAATCAACATGAGGAATTATGCATGTCCATAAGTCCTAGAAATAGTCCAAAAGGAATCTATTGTCCATTAGTTCATGTGCCAGGAATCCAATAATTCCTGCAAGTTTTGAAGTCCTGTAATGGTTTATTAACAATTTTTTATCTCAGGGAATCCAATGATTCCTGCTTGTCTTAAAGTTCTTTAACAGTCTCATTATCAGCCATGCTCTTTCAGTGTTAGATGTTTTTTAGGTCTTCTCCTTTGTTTTGAGGTTTTTCTCTTTTTTCTGTCTCTCTGATGAATAAGGCAAATACAGCTTGTTGGCACTCATCTGATTCCTTCTCCATCTGTAGAAATACAAGCAAACCCTCTTCCCCAAGCAGTTAACCTATCTGGTCCCTTCTATTCACCACTTTCTGGATCTCTCTACATCACCTGAAGATTATATTGAAGCTGCTGGCACTGGACACTGCTCTTCTGTCAGGTTAAAAAAAGCCTGTATTCTCCCCAATTGTAATCCCTTTTGGCTATCTAATTGCTTTTTTTTGCTGATTGATCACATCAGAGTCCTGAATTTCTAAAGACTCTCTGGGTATAACCTCAGCTGCCATCATGCCCCACCTGAGGCCCTGAAGCTGGGCCCCATCTCTCATTTCCCTGGGTCAATCTATATTCTGAGGCCCAGTGGAAACCTCAGTTGCATTTTGGACACAGAGTTTTGGGTCTTCTCTCACCCTGTCTTCTCACTCTATCTCTATACCTACATTGGGCTCTCAGATGTCCCATTTTTCCACCTGAAAACATTGGTAAGTCTCTCTAGAAGTCCCTTGCCAAGAGAAACCCTGTCTTCCCATGTCCATCATAGTCTGGGTATAATAAGCACTTGTCCCCACTGTGACACAGCATCTTATGATCTCCTCTAAAAGAGCATCTTTGTGTAGTCCCCATATAATTCTTCTGCAAACCTGATTAGCATTTTCCTTAGCCAGTTGTCTGATCATTATTCCTGTAGTTGCATTTTCTCCAGTGGTTCTTGTGACAGCTGTCTTCAGAAGTCCCACAAAATCCACAAAGGGTCCATTGGGACCTTGCTCTATATTTGTGAAGGCTTCCCCTCGATTTTTCCCTGGGAGGGAACCCCAAGGTTTGGTGGAAGCAGTAGCAATTTATTCATAAGCTGTTATGGGGTAATTAATCTGTGTTGAATTCTCTGCATACTGACCATCACCTGCTAGTTGGTCAAAAGTAATTTGTATGTTAAGTCCAGTTTACCTATTGCATTGGGCATGAATCCTACATAATTCATGATACTCCAAAAGCCACAACAAGTTTTGTCCAGGTTCTAAATATGTCTTTGCTATGGATTTCCAAACACTAGGGGGTTAAGATTTCATAAGCCAAATTCTCTAGTAACATCTTAACATAAGATGATGTAGCCCCATAAAGAGTGCAACCCTTTTTCAAATCCTTAATTTTTTCCAGATCAAAAGGAGTGTATCTTCTCCCTTGTTGACCTGAAGAGTCAAGCTCTTCAATCACAGGGGGTGCATTTAATAAATCAGATATATCCTGTCCTTCTTTTTTAGCCTTAACTGATGCCTTTTGTAATCTTGTCATAGGCTGCATCATAGGTGATGCTGATTGTGTTACTGCCTCTCCTCCTCCTCCTTCTGCTTCCACCCATGAAGGGTTAATTGCAGTAAGTAGGTCACAGTATGGGGAATGCCCTAATTTCTCCACAGTGAAACACTGCACTCAAAATTGTACTTAATTCCATTCTTACCTGATTCTTCATCCTTTTCACCTAGTTTATCTGGATCCTCCCCTTCCTGCTCTTTCTTCTTTTTCCTTATTCTATAACATATAATTTCTTAAAACGTAAATTATATGTATAAAGTGTTTCTTTGGAGATTGAGTCAGGTCCATTATCACTGTAGTATTGACATAGTTGCCTTTCTACTCATTTCCACTCGTCTGGATTCAATTCTTTTTCCTTAGAGAATCAAGGAGACTGTACTGTTTCTAAAAGTTCAATGATCTGCTCCCAAATTACAATCAAACCTTGATTTTTTTATCAGTCTGACTAAGTTTTTGACACATTTTCCTTTTGGGAGAGTATTCTTTTTTCTAAACATTTGTCCCATTTTAGTTGAAATAGTACTTTAACCCTTAACAAAGCTTCCTTATCTATTTTTGTACTCACCCTAATTTCTGGGTCACAGATGAAGGTTCTTGGTCCTACATTCAGGCACCAAAATGTAATGTTCTCGCCAAAATGTAATGTTCTCTGTTGAGGTTTTCTTGGGGTCTCTGGGGGTCTTGGGAGCAGCCTTCCTTTCAGTTCAGTAATTACCACAAGTGCAGCCAGATGTTAAAGTCCAAATCCTTTATTGTCTCATTCAAAGTCTTGTCTTTTTTCCTGGGACCTGGTTGGTTTTCTTAGAGGCCTATCTCTTTCCTTGGTTCTGTGAGCTTGATCTCTTGCCTCCTTCTCTGCCCTCTGAATCTCTCTGAATTCAAAGATTTGTGCTTCAGCCTCCAGCCACCACAAAGGTTGATGATGGCATGAATCTGTCTCTGCCTCCAAGAGCTTCTAGTGCGCTTGTCTTTTTTGGCCCTGAGAGCTTCTTTCTTATATGCTCCACACTGAGTATACACCAATCATTATATCACTAGGGAACCTTTATTTGTTGTAGGATTAAATCAATGCTAAATTAGATTTAACCATTGTCTCCTCAATTCCACTTAGTACCTTGTTTCAAGTTCTGGCCCATAACATCTCCTTGTAGGATTAAATCAATCATACTGAACTATGCTAAATTAGACAACTAATGTCAATTAGTTAATCAATTCCACTGACTTAGCACTTTGTAAGAATCCTTTGTTTCAAGTTCAGAGGTCTGGCCCATAAGAGATAACCATTGTCTCATCAATTCCACTGAATTAGCACCTTGTAAGAATCCTTGTTTCAAATTCAGAGTTCTGGGTCATAATAGTACGCCATAATAAACTGGAGCTCTTTTTCACACTAAAAAAAAAAAAGAAAGAAAGAAAGAAAAAAAGAGCAGGGGTGCACAGTTCAATTAGGAGACATTAGGAAATTCCTGGACGTTGCTTACAAAGTTTCTCCAGGGTTAACTGAGGAAGGCTGTTATAATTGTCATAGATGAATTGTTTTTGGCAAACGGCTCACCACTTATGATAAGCAATGCCCAGGAGAAATACAAAAAAGTCATTTTACTATGTATAATCTCATTAAACAAAGTCTAAAATCAGTACCAGTATATTTACAGTTGGAGCATAGACAGGCCCTTCTTTTAGCAGTAGATTTCCCTTTCCTGAGCCTGAGCAGGACAATAATGAATGGCCTCCCCTACCTCTCAGTTTTCAGTCCCTCCCTACTCTTGTATCTGTCTGGATCTACAGCCTTTCAAAGGCTCTTCTAATGTAAAAACTGAAATAAGAATTATGGAAAAACAGGATCAGAACTATAAAACAAAGCGACACTTAGCAGACAGACAGACAGCAAAAGATAGTTGTATTCTTTATCTTCATTTCAAAAAGTTTTGCAACAGACTAGAGATTAAGGAGAAGACATGGAGGGGTGGGAAGAACTATATCCTGTAATAGAGGGGGATGAACCTGTCAACCCAGGGCAGAGAAGATGCAGATATGAACCACTTCCCTTTAAAGTTCTAACCCAGCCTAAGGACTCTGTTCATAAATATGGGCCCATAGCACCTTTTGTTATCTTGCAACTTGAAACAATGTCATGGAAAATTTTGTATCCCAATGATCAGAAAGCATTCCCATGGGCAATATTGACTACAGGGATTATTCTGGATGACAGAATTTTTAGAACAGATTCGGTTGATTGCTGCTCATGTTGCTCCAGGAGAAGCATGAAGTCATATTTTGAGCAACTTAGTGGCACTGGAGCTCATGCAGACACTGAAGATCAAATTAATGTAAAATGAATTACTGAAGAGACATATCTCCAAATATCCTAATGTTCCAGAACAGAATGGAGGAGGATTCCTGTAGAAAAGGGTGAAAAGGAAAGCTTTGCCCAAATAACACGAAAAACTGGGGAGCCCTTCACTGATTTTGTTGGTCACTTACAGAATGCTGTAGCTAAGGCCATGAGAAATGTAGGAGATATAGATAGAATATTAAAGACTTTGTTATAGGAAAACTGTAATGCAGATTGTGCAGAGCAATGATTGGACTAAAAAGAGATTGTACCATAGAAGAAATGATTCAGAGGTGTGGTAGAGTAGGTTCACAAGTATATCAAACTGAGTTGATATCAGAATATGTGATTGCTGCTTAAAAAAAGCACCAAAAAGGAATTGTTATAATTGTGATAAACCAGGACACTTTAAGAAAGACCTTTATTCCCAAAGAAAGAAAGGTGATGGGGGTTGACCTAATACACCATGTCCAAAATGCAAAACAATGGGACATTGGGCTTCAGAATACAGGAATCAGGGAAATGGGATCAGGGGCTCTCAGGGGGCCCAGAAACCAACCTGGGGAATGACAGCTGAAGTAGGGACAGATATAAATCAGGAATGGAGGAATAGGTATGCAGTTTTAGATGCCAAGGGACAATCACAGTAATAAAACTGAGGAACAATGATTATTATCGCCTACCCCCTCATGCCCATTCAGCAATATCAAAGAAAAAACAACTAAAAATCTTCCACTACCCTGGTATTCATTATCTATCCCAGTCATACAAATATATGAGGAAGTGCCTGTGTCTGTAACTACGATTAACACTGACAATATTGAAACATATCTTAACTAGGTACCATGTATAGCTCAAGGAATAGTCATTCCATCTGAACTTAAAGTGAAAACAAAAGATAATTGTGAATTAGCCCCACAGATGGGTGCAAATTCAGAGGCTGTTGTACAAACTTATTTTACAAAGCCTATCACACTCACTCAGCTGATACCAATCCTTACTTTGAATAACCAACAGTTTGAAGGATTAATAGACACTGGAGCTGACAGGACTACGGTGGCTGCTTCTGAATGGCCCCCTTGGTGGGCTATGACTTTAAAGGCTAGCAATAGAATGGCAGGAGTAGAAGACAGTAGCAGGCTTTCATGTTCTCTGAACTGGTAAATTGGCAAAAAAGATAAAAAAATAGGAACCATTTTTCCTTTAATAATAAATGGCTTACATATTAGCTTATGGGGTAGGGATATAGTACATCAATTTGGGATGAAAATTGCCATAGATTTTTTTACAGGGGTCATTGCTGTTGTGGCTTGCACTGCTCCAAAAATGACTTGGACTACTAACACACCAGTATGGATGGAGCAATGGCCCCTGACCAAAGAAAAAACAGCCACTCTACATCAATTAATACAAGAACAATTCAAATTAGGACACATTGAGGAAACAAACAGCCCATGGAACTCCACTGTATTTATTATAAAGAAAAAATCTGGCAAATGGAGAATGTCAACAGATTTGAGATAAGTAAACTCAGTCTAGAAAAACATGGGTTCTTTACAGGCAGGTTTGCCATCCGTAAACATGATCCCTGGGGAATGGCCTTTATGGATAATAGAAATTAAAGGTTGCTTTTACTCTATCCCTCTTCATGCTGAGGACAGGGAGGTTTGTGTGAGGATGTTTTATATAACCAGCCAAAATATTGAGCATCATAAAAAGGGCCTGTATTGTTCTTTGGGTGTACATCTCAGGTTGTGTGTTCAGAAGTAATGAGGGCATCACAGAATCCTGTAATCTCTAATCAGCCAGTGAGGAAGATAGTGAGGATCACAGATAGACTCAAGTCTCAAAAACCCCAGATGAGGGGGCCATCCCCCAAAATGGCTTACCAGCTTTTATTTTCTATAGGAAAGGTTCCATCTCTGATGTGTGTCAGTGATGTTTCAGTTTTTAAGTTCTCAAAGATTAACCAAAGGTGGTGGCTATGTGTAAGCAGACCATTCATCTATATTCTCGTCCCTCAGGATGCAGAAATTGTTTGCCGTTAGTCCTAAGGACTAAAAAGTTACAAGAGACTCATCTATCTACCAAATCTTTGGGTTTTTTATATATGTTTATTGAGCTGTTCATTTTCCAATTTAGATTTTCTCTTCTGTATAAGTTGTTTTCATTGGGAACTGTAAAGAAAAAAAAAAACTTATGTCTCCACAGCCTTCAGTTTATCATCTCATTATATTTTGTAACTTTTCTCACATTCTTTCTGACAATGTCATTGGTACCAAAGTGAAATATCAGAAATAAATAGTAATAATCCACTTCAATATGTCCTGGTTATAACTTGGCCATGTGGCTCAGGAAAATAATAAACAACTATTCTATTATTATCAGGGTGAGAAAAAATTGTCTCTGTACTCCTGGTAATGGATTCACGAGCTAAAACTATTCTTCCTTCCGTCTCTGACTCTTATAGCACAATTGATCACATGATAACTTTTCTGGAGGAGAAAGACTGGATAGCAGAGTAAAAGAGAATCTAAGTGGGAAGGCAACAAGCATCTATTAAATACTCACTGTGTGCTGGGAATTGTGCCAAGGACTTTACTGATGTTATTTCACTTTATTCTCATAACAGCCCTGAAAAGTAAGTGCTATTATTTTCCCTATTCTATAATTGAGGATTCTGTGGCAAGCAGTAACTTGTCAAGGATCATACAGCTAGTGTTTGCCAGTATTTTAATTCAGTACACTATCTACTACATTACTTAGCTGCCTTTAGGATAACAGTCACATTTTCTTTTTACATTTTTGAAGATATTTGTTTTCCATTTTGTTGTTCTATGCCTGTGATTTGTTCTCATTTTTATTTTTCTTTTGATTCTATTGTGATTTTAGCTTATTTGCTATTTTATTGATTTGATTTTCTACTCTTTTTAATCAAATTAGTCAAGTGTTCATCAATTTCATTAGTTTTTGTTTTTAAAACCAAATGTTAGATTTATTTGTCAATTTATGGGGAGTTCCAATTTATTCATTTTCCTTCTAAACTTTTATGTCTCCTCTTTTCTGCTTTACATTTGTTGATTTTCTAATTTTAATGCATATTTATTGTAAAGGGCAGAACTCTGGAGAAGTACACCTGAAACAAGGTGTTAACTTAGAGGAATTGATAAGACAGTGGTTATCTAGTTTAGCATGGTGATTTACGATTTACAATTCTCTAGTTCAGTATGATTGATTTAATGTTACAACAAGGTATTAAGTCAATGGAATTAAGATAATGATTCTGTAGTTTACAGGTACTTAGTATAGTTCAACAAGTTGACATCCATGTTGATGTACTTGTAATAGAATATATACGAGCCAACAAGGACTGGAAAACATTCCCTATTCACCAGCCTTGTGGTGGCTCTCCTGCATTTCCTGAACTGAAACCAAGACCCAGATGAAGGAGGCAGACTGTGAAGGAGACAATAAAGAGTTTTGGACTTTTTCCCTGACTAGTCTCATGGTGATTATTCTGCTGAAAACAAGGCTGGTCCCGAGACCTCCCTAAAGCAAACCAGAACATTACAATTCATTGACCTCTTATTTTTCTATTTGGTTAATGTATGATCATAAGGATATTATTTTTCCCTAATGGCTGAATTAACTGCATCCCAAAATTTTGATAAGTTGTTTAAACCTAGAACAATCAGCCTTCCCAATCAAAGGGCATCCCTTCAATTTCCAATTCTTCACTACAAAAGTACTGTTTTTGTAAAATGGGGCCTTTTTCTTTTTCATCTCTATGTGGTTGGTTATTTTTGGCCTTTATTCTCAAAGATCAAAATGACATGACTGTTAGAGTGGGGTTATGATGTGTCCAACTATGGCTGATTGAACCAATACCAACTCAGAATGGTCTACCACAGATCAGATGGAAATAATCCTTATGATCATTTGGGGTAGATTCCCTAACTTGGCACATCTCACAGCTTTTCTTTTTTGAGCTAATTCAGTTCTGCTTTCAGTGTGTGCATATTGCACATAGCAATAGTGTGCAGAATCAACTTTGCAGAAATTTTTGTACAATTTTAGCATTTTGACCCCAGGGTGGCATCCCCACTTGCAATGGTAATTGGGCCAGAGTTGCCCATTTTTAAGGCACCTTTTCTGGCCCCTCCCTTATACCTGGAGTGGTGAGCATGATACTTAGAAGCCTGTTCAGATACTCAGGGGGTTGCTGAAACCCACTGCTGCTTCCAGCAAGATCATCCTATAGTCTGGTCCCACATGGGCTTGACCCACATGGGACTATGACATAAGCTGTTAAATAAATATTTTCTACTCAAGCCAGTGGCCTTCATGTGTAACCTCCATGCCCATTCCTAACCCTTGATATGTATTCATTATTCTTGTATTTTACAAGTTTTCTCTCTTTGTGTGTACAAGCACTTGTGTGCTTTCTCCCATATAATAAACTGTGGAAGAGTATACTCAGTGAACTCCACGTGGTATATATGTGAGGAAAACAGGAATCTTTTCTCAATAATTAATTCTTTAAGACATTGGATAAAAAAATCTTTTTAAAACTAATCTGCCTGAGGATTGGTTACTAAAAATAACTACTTTAGTAGGAACTAACAAATTCCGTTTTTGTGAGGTGTTGACCCATACCTCATAGCCATGCCTTGAATCATAAAGAGATTTTGATGGGGAAAATATAAATAAGAAGTGATTCTCCAGATGTTACACATTTTTGCCATTAAATTTCACTTTATTTGATTTAGCCTAGTATCCGAGCCTCTTTCTAAATTCATTGGGTTGAATCTCATAAAATGAAATTAAATATAAAATCTTAGACCTGGAATCTAAAATGATATTACATGAATTTAGCAGTGAAGCATGAAACAACTGTGTCCAGAAAGAAAGGAGTGTGTCTAGAAAACATGTGTGTGTGTGTGGGGGGGTATTATGGATCGTAAACTTCAAAATAAATTGGCAAGGTCATAAGTCAAGCAAAACCAGTTTCTGAGAAAAACATCATAGGGAGTTTGACTGAAACAGCTACCAATTTACAAGGTAAGTTTCCTTAAATGAGATCAGGAAGAACAGAAAACTGAGCCAGAAAAAAAAAAAAAAAAAAAAAAAAAAAAAAAAAAAACATTAACCACTTTCTCTTGATTTGTTGTACAAATCAGAGCCCAAAAGCCGAGTCTACTCATTTTAGCTAAAAAATAAATATTATGATCCAATAATGTGTAAATGACAGAAGGCATCCTTAAGTCACACAAGCAGAGTCATTGCAGAGAAATCCCTGACTTTGTCTATAGCATGGAAGGAGTCACGTCTTGGGCTCTTCTCAGGTGAGAATAAGATGGCATAAAGTCCTTGTGTTTCTCTCCAGGTCCCTCAGGCTCAGACTGAAATTCTTCTGCTCACCACATCAAGAACATGATTCCTATGGATATTTTCCTGAGCATTGTCTTCTTGGCCCAGACAGAAATCAGGGTTCAGGGAAACCTCTTCCTATTTCATCTCTTCAGCTTCTTGTTCTTCACTGGTCAGAGGTTGAGGCCCATAGATCTCATTCTCACCCAGCTGACTTTGGCCAAGTCTTTGGTACTTCTCTCCAAGGGCTTCCTTCAGGGATTGGTAACTTTGGGTGTGAAGAATTTTCTGGATGATATTAGCTGTAAAATTATATTCTACCTTCATAGAGTAGGTCGGGGGCTTTCCCTCAGCATAACTTGCCTCCTGAGTGGTTTGCAGGCTGTTGGAATCTTTACAAAGTGTTAAGACATTTCTTTACAAAGTGTTAAGACATTGGAGTTGATTTGATCTTAGAAGAAGATATTTTGGGCCAGAACTTGAAACTAGGTACTAAGTGGAACTGATTGAACAATGCTTGTGTTCACACCTTTAGAGAGCTCATAAATATCTAAGTACTCAATGGAGTTCACAGTTTGGGAGATTCAGGGTCTAGAAAGAGATATCTGAATTCACAGCTTCCTTAGGGCCAGAGGGCATGCTGGGAGATATCCCACAATCCCACTCTTGGAGAAGTAGCATAAATAGAGCACTCTGGGAGATACAGAAGACTACTCGCCTCATTTGGAGATTGAGAAGCCACGAGTGGGAGTTGAGCTGGAGGCTGAAGAAAGCAGACGCAGAAGCCAAGGACAAAGCTGCAAGAGCTCAAACAGAGAGATAGGTCTCTGAACTAACCAGGCTAATTTGGAAGGAGAAATAAACGTTTGCATTTTTACCAGCTGGCTGCGATTTTGGAGTAATTATTTATTTCAACTGAGACTAAGGCTGCCTCCAGGAAAACCACCACAGCAGGCCATCATCATCTTTCCCCAGAACCCTAGATTCACAAAACTTAAAACTAGAATCCTAAAATACATAATCCCTTCTATTTTCCTCTGCTGAATTTTCCCCATGCTGCAAAATATTATTATACTTGAAAAACTTAAAGGACCAAGAGCACTAGAAACATCTCAGAAACAAAAGAATGCAGGTTATGATCAATTACTGTGACTCCTATTAGTGTCCCGCTTTATGCAGTTGTGTTCTCCCTGCCTGATGCTGTGTGTATGACCTTCATCAGCTTTACCAATGGCTACAAGCTTTACCTCTTGTACAAACACAAGAGCGTCCAACAGCTTTACTCTGACAGATTTCTCCCCAGATACTAGAACCACCCCAATGATCCTCCTGCTGGTGAGTACCTTTGTCACTTTTTATTTGCTCAATTCGATCTTGGCAGCATTTAAGCCCTCAAGGACACCTAGACCTTGGCTGCTGCTTAGCTCTGCTTTCTGAGCTTCCTGTTTCCCAATGGTTAGCCCTTTTGTGCTGATTAGCAATGACTCACAAATCCTGAAGTACTATAGGGCTGATCATGGGAGGAAAAGTCCTCATAATGAACCTGACTACAGTAATACCCAGTCCCTAATTTTGTTCAGCATAGATTTTTGGCCGTTTGCAAGCAACATTACCCCTGTGAAACTTGAGACTGAGCTCGATTTTCCAGAATTGCCTCCAGCACTCTGTTAAATTGATAGTTTTTTTTCTGTTTTAAAAAACCTATTTAATTTGTTTTTAACACACATTGCTTTGTGAATCCTGTTGGGAGAGCAAAATCAGTGTAAAAGGGAAAACCATGAGTCCACTTTAATTGATAGAAATGCTTTTCAACCTGAAAATACCTGAAGGTTATCAGGAATTCCTGAGCTGTGCTTTACTTAAGGCCTTTTTTTGGGAGCTCATACCATGTGAGACAATGACCAACCAAAATACTTCAAATAGACGTTTCTCATAGTCAGAACAGAAAGCGGTTGATTCTATTTCTGCAGGAATGGGGTATCACCTCAATTAGTGCAGTCTAGCAAAGGGAGGCAAAATATAGGAGATGGAGCAGGATTTTTTACATTCTGGACTGAGCAATTTTACCACACAGTGGACTCCAGATATCCTGGATTTTCTATCAGGGATCACAATATGTCATAAGAACCCATTCCACTTAAGAATAGTAACTATACATTACAAAACTTGCTGATGTGGCAAAGTGGTTCGTGTAAGACTAAGGAAGGGCACAAGTGGGAGAGAATTTCTGGAATTTCTGCCTTAAACTATGGCACTCCTCTGAGGGTCAGCTTTCTGAAAAGGCCTCACTTCCCCATGAACCCACCTGATACAATTCAGCAAGACAAGGTGAAAATGGAAACCCTTCTTTGGACACCAATCTTGGGATTTCAGAGAAAAACTCCAATCTTTTTTCCGACCTTTATACAAAGTATAAAATTGCAATATCTAATGAGATCTGTGTTGTAGGAAGAGGCCCTCCCTCATTCATTATATTCACATGTTTCATATGCAGCAAGATTTCTACACAAAGGATGAGATCCAGCCTTTCTGCAAACACGTTTTGTATAATGTTTCTTTCTAGTGTGAATATTGTGATTTCTAGTGACCCAAATCTTGTAGGTAAGGGCAAGTATTCTTTCTACACATTTGTAAGTCTTCTCTCCACTCAGTATCCTCACATGTAAACTCAGAATTGAACCTGGGCTAAAGACCTTCCTGTTCCAAGTCCATAGGAGATTTGTTCCAAGCAGAAAATCCATGCTGATTAACAAGGTCTATCCTCCATTTTTATGCCTTTTTTCCATGATTTCAATCTTCTAGGAATTTTCTGGAGGCAATTCAGGGATGAAGTAAGCCTGATGTTTTTCCACGTGGATTATATGAATGAGGCTTTACATCTAGTATGGGATCTGGGATCTTCCATGTCTAGTCAGGAACAAATATCTATTAAAACCTGTACCATGATCCAGATACTCAAAAGTTTTTCTCTAAGGTGCATTCTCTATTGTTAAGCAAGATTTGAGCTTTGCCTGAAGGTTTGCATATTCATGAGAATTATGTCCAATGTGGATTTTCTCATGCTTACCAAGATTTTTGCACTGTGAGAAAATCTTTCCAAAGTCATTACCTTCATAAGGCTGATCTCCAGTGTGGATTCTCTGATGGGAAGTAAGATGGCTGCGCCATGTGAAAGTTTTTCCACAGTCATTACATTCATAAGGCTTCTCTCCAGTGTGAATTCTCTGATGGGAAGTAAGATTGCTGCGTTGTGTGAAAGCTTTTCCACAGTCATTACATTCATAAGGCTTCTCTCCAGTGTGAATTCTCTGATGAGAAGTAAGACTGCTGCGCTGTGTGAAAGCCTTTCCACATTCATTACATTCATAAGGCTTCTCTCCAGTGTGGATTCTCTGATGTACATCAAGGGAGGAGCGATCTATGAAAGCCTTTCCACATTCATTACATTCATAAGGCTTCTCTCCAGTATGGATTCTCTGATGTACTTCAAGGTAGGAGCGATATATGAAAGCCTTTCTACATTGCTTACATTCATAAGGCTTCTCTCCAGTGTGGATTCTCTGATGGACAGCAAGACGGGAATGATATATGAAGGCCTTTCCACAGTCATTACATTCATAAGGCTTCTCTCCAGTATGGATTCTCTGATGATCAGCAAGACTGGAGCGATATGTGAAAGCCTTTCCACATTCATTACATTTATAAAGCTTCTCTCCAGTGTGGATTCTGTGATGGACAGCAAGTTTAGAATTGCATCTGAAACTCTTTCCACACTGATTACATTCATAAGGTTTTTCTCCAGTGTGAATTCTCTGATGGACAGCAAGACTGGAGCAATCTGTGAAAGCCTTTCCACATTCATTACATTTATAAAGCTTCTCTCCAGTGTGGATTCTGTGATGGACAGCAAGTTTAGAATTGCATCTGAAACTCTTTCCACACTGATTACATTCATAAGGTTTTTCTCCAGTGTGGATTCTCTGATGGACAGCAAGACTGGAATGATAGGTGAAAGTCTTTCCACATTCGTTACATTCATAAGGCTTCTCTCCAGTGTGGATTCTCTGATGTGCATCAAGGGAAGAGAGCTTTGTGAAAGCCTTTCCACATTCATTACATTCATAAGGCTTCTCTCCAGTGTGGATTCTCTGATGTTGAGCCAAGTTGGAATAACACTGGAAATCCTTTCCACATTGATTACATATATAAGATTGTTTTTCTGTGTGAATTCTCTCTTGTTTAACAGGAGTAGATCGCTCTCTCAGAGTCTTTCCATGTTTCTTACATTCATAAGGTTTCTCTCCAGCATGGATTCTCTGATGCTTGGCAAGAGAAGAGAGTACAAGACAAGCTTTATCACATTCATGACACTCAGGTGTTTTCTTTTTAGGATGTATATTTTTATCTTTAGCAACACTGGAACTCTTTCTTAGAGTTTTTTTGTGTGTATTCCACTCACAATGTTCCTTTCCAGTAAGGATTCTTTTCTGCTTAGCAAGAACAACCCTGTATTCACGATATTGAAAAAAGTCTTTCCATGAGATCATTTTCAGATTTGCACTCATCTCCTTCATATCAAACCACGTGTCTGCATCTGAAAGAAACAAACACACAAATATATCCTCTAATCCTGGATGACAATAAAATCATTGACTTTTAATTTCTCCAGGCAAAACGTTTTCAAACTGAAATGGACAGATTCAATCATTTTTGAATGCTATTAGCTCACACTAATAAAGTGTTGCAATTAAGACAGAGTTCCACACACAGTACAATGACATTGGACCCCCACAACAAAGCTGAGACAAAGGCAAGTTAAAGGTTCTCATAATTTAGAAACCAGGCTATGAGCTCTGAATGGCTGAGTAATCTGATCCAAATCCCTACAACAGAGATTAAACTGAAAACTGGAAACAGGCTTCTCAATCCATTGCACTAGACAGATTTCCTCCATTTTACTTCCAATCCTTTCTTTCAAACTCAGCCTCAGGCACCATCTAGCTCTGCACCTCTGGGAATGTGCTTCTTTGCCTTAGTTTTCCTGTTAAGGTAATAATTGTACACACTTCCCAGGTTGTTGGGAGCATCAAATGAGATAAAACCTATAAAACTCTTGGCACACAATAGGCACCATATGATTGTTAACTACTATTGTTGTCACTATGATTTTGATTCTCTCCACCTCAACTCTTCCTTCATAAACTTCCCTTCCCCTTTCTCTTTATATACAAATGTCTGTTAAACATGATGCATTTCCATAAAAAAAAAAAAAAAAATCCACTTTCCTTTGCCTGGATTAGCTAAGAATAATTTCAAAAACTGTTGCTTATTTTCAAGCCCTCTTCAAGTTTTTATGCCGGATTTAAAATTTCTTGACAGCCTCTCTTTGTATACGCAGGGCTTAATGCAATACATAGAACAGAACATGTGCTTAATTGATGTTTATTGATTGATTGACATTATCCAGGGCTGATCATATGGTCCAACCTCACCTCAGTGCTTGCATGCTGGTCTCTCTGAGGTGCCAAATCTGTTTCTATTTCTGTCTCCTCCCCTCTCTCACCTATAAACAAATCCCATAGTGAAGATAACAAGGGCCTAGGGCTCCTATTCTGGTTATGGAAAAACCACAAGTCTTTCCCTCCATATCCCTAACCTAAGGGAAGCTGTCAGTTATGTAATGAGTGACTGGATTTAAGTGAGGGAAGGCTGCACAAGGTCACCAGCGTCACTTTCCCCCAGAAAGCAATCTGGGTCTAGTGGCCAGTTATAGATCAGGCTTACTGGGAATGGCTCTGGATGCAGATGGCCAGGGGAGACCTGGGCCTTCTTAAGGTAACAGGTCTCCTGTGCTTGAGGCTGCCCCCACCCAGTGATTAAAGCTAGGGAGCCATGGAGACAAAGGATCTCCTCCCTCACCTGGGCTAAAAAAAAAAATCTCAATAAATAAAAAGGAATGAATGAATGACTCTGGGAAGAAGCTCAGGGTTTTGGGCCAAAGCACAAATGATTGCAATTTACACTCAGTCTAAGTCAATGAGGACCCAAAGACCAAATGGGTTTGGCAAGGGATCTTTGGGAGATTAATGAGAATCAGACTGGTTTTGATTTAAGGTTTGTTCCTTAAGAAAGAAATTGGGGTAGCTAAGTGGCACAGTGGATAAAGTACCAGCCTTGAAGCTAAGAGGACCCAAGTTCAAATATGGCTTTAGACACTTAATACTTCCTAGCTGTGTGTACTTGGGCAAGTCACTTAACCCCAATTTTGGAAGGAAGGAAAGAATGGAGGGAGAGAGGGAAGAGAGATAAAAGGAGGAAGGAGGGAAGGAGAGAGAGAGAGGAAGGAAGGAAGGGAAGGAAGAAAGGAGGAAGAGAGGGAGGGAGGGAGGGAGGAAGGAAGACAAATAAAAAGAAATCTATCCAGGGGTAGTTTAGTGGCGAAGAAAGAAAGGGGGAAGGAGGGAATGCTTTTAAGACTATCTGTAGATAGGGGTTATGACATTCTAGGTGAACAGAGGTAAGGAAGGAAAGAAGAAAAGAAAGAAGGAAACAGGCAAGAAAGGAAGAAGAGAGAGGAGAGAAAGCACAGGGAGGAAGGGAAGGAAGGAGGCAGAAAAGGAGACTCCCAACTAATCGTTTCCAGCTTGTGGCCTGCTTTCCTCAGAGGTTGTTGATTGTCCTATCTATCTGTGCTTAACTGTAGACTACATGGGGGAGTTGGCAGAGGATGAAAAAGGGGAAAAGAATAAAGTAAAAGCGCACAGCAGAAACAAAATAAAAACTACAAGAAACCAAAAAGCGATGGATGGGTCTGAATACAATATCTTTCATTTATGATTTATGGAAATTTATTATTAGATTTTGAATCCTCCCTTATGTTCTGCTGAATATAAAACATTTTTAAAAATTGTTCTTTTCTGCATTTTTCTATTTTATTTTTGGTTTTGAGTAAATATCAAAAGAGTAAAAATAAATGCTTTTTGGCTTAAGGAACACCTAAGAAAAGTATTAGACATCCCAAGCCCTCTTTCTTTGGTTGTAGATTGTTGGACGGCCCCAAATTTCCAACAAAGACTTCCACTAGAATCATTGATTCTTCATTAGAAAGGAACTGAAAGGCCATGGAGTCCAACCTCCTCATTTTACAGATGAAGAGACTGAGGTTCAGAGATTCAGAGAAGTGTGCTCAAGATCTCCCTATCCCAAGAGTCTGAAATGGGATTCCAAGCCAGTTTCCCAAGCCCATCGCATGAAGAACACTCCTGGGACGGCAGTCTGCACCTCAGCTTGAAACTCACTCACCAGAACAGGAGTTCCTCAGGCCTCCTCTTTCCACATGGGAGATGAAATCTTCTCTGGGAACTGGAAGTCCTGGGGAGGGGGAAGATAGTTGGTGTGAGCCTTGAAACTTGTCATTATTTTTCATTGCAATAGGGCCGAGGTGCAAGGCCCATTGGGTAGTTCCAAGGAGAGCTCAAAGATGGTTCTCAGGGTGCTGATTTCCAGGGGAAGAGGGCAGAGGGGAAAGGACGCCATGGAAGCAATCTGGAATCAGAAAATCCCTCTTGTGCTGCCTCCTTCAAAGCAGGATGACCACATCCCATAGTTTCTATTTTCCAGCTTCCAGGAAGCCCCAAGTTTAAATTGGGATTTAGACACATCCTGGCTATGAGACTCTGGGCAAGTAATTTCATCTGTTTGCTTCAGCCTCCAGACCTACAAAATGGGGATAAATATGGTCGCCCAAAATAAAGGATTCTGGTGCAGATCGAGTATGAAAATGTCCATGAAGGAAGCTCTGAGCACAAGGCCTGGATCCCAGCAAATGTATGTAAAGAACTCCTTCCTTCCCTTTCTCTCCCTATATCTGTACAGGGGGATGTATGAAGGAGGAACAGGGGCCCATTTGCTGTGCTAGGAATTTGTGAGTTACACCAGGGGCAGTGAGGTAACGATGTATTTTTTTTTACCCAAAAGAACATTGCAAAGGAAAAAGGTTCCCCTGAAGAGGAAGGGGGTTCTTTATCCTATCCCATGTTCAGTGAAAAGGGGCAGGATCAGTTTTCAGAAGGTTTGCAGACAAAACTGCTGGGTTCCCATCCTACAATGCAAAGACCAGTCATAGAAGAACCAGGCAGCAGGAGGACCCTGTCTCTTGGGGACAGGAGGCAGCCCTTGGGCCTTTCTGAGAATTGGTAAAAGCGTGAAACTCTGCACCCTAGGGAGGGGACGGTGACAATCCTTTTGATGTAGTTCCAGAGTTCCAAGGGAAGCGCTCCTTACCCAGGGAGAGCAAGTTCTCAGCATTCTCCAGCATGACCTCCTTGTGCAGCTCTTTCTGATCTGGGTCCAACAGACCCCACTCCTCTGGGCTGAAGTCCACAGCCACATCCTTGAAGGTCACCAGCTCCTAGAACACCAACATCCAGAGGACTTAAGAGTTGAAGTATGCTTCATAACTGACCTAAACTAATGCTCCTCAATGTACAAAAGGGACCTGAAGCATGGAGGAGGGATCTGCCCAAACGTGACAGCCCTTCCAGGATTCAGAGCCAGAAGTGAAACCAAAGTCCCCCAAAGACCAGTGCAATATAGAGAAACACATCTTATATTTTCTGGTGGAATAAAATTGAAAAATGTCTTACTAGGAAATGGTACTGCCTGTGCAATCGGGAAAGTTATCTCTCTCTATCAGAGAGAGATGAGGATGTTTGGAGGTGAAATCAGATAGTGCTACATTAAGAAAATGGCATGAAGTGTTTGTGTGAAGCTAGCAAGTCTTATGTGTTATAGAGCTAAAACATTTCCATGATCACTGAGCAGAAAAAATGATCTTGTGAATTTTCCAAAAGCCAGAAATTGTCTTATTCAGATGAAAACACTATCCTCCCTCCCCCAATAATATTTTATTTTTCCAAATGCAAGTACAGATAGTTTTCAACATTCATTTTTGTAGGATTTTGCGTTCCAAATTTGAGAATCACACACTTCTTAATGGAGCTGGGCCAATGGTCATCAATTTACAAAAGCAAATTGAAACAGAGAGAAGGGATTTACCCAAAGGTCACATCCTGCATGAGAACACTTGGAGGCACAGTCATGCAAAGGCCTCCCTTCTACACTGTGTAGAGCTGGTGTGGACACAGCTGTTGACATGTTGTCTTCCATGTTGGAATGGAAGTTTCTTGAGGGCAGGGATTGATTTTTCCTTCTTTGCATGTCCTCTATAATCCCACAGAGCCTCTTCCCTTTCTAAATATCTGTTGCTTTGACCCAAGCAATAGTAAAGGGAGAAAGAGACTCTGAGGCAGGAGGTTGTATCTCACAGGTGTATCTTGACAAGGTGAGGGCTGTGTCCTCTTGCTAGATCTTTTCCCAGGTGGCAGCACAAACTCCATTTGTATCTCTTCTGCAGATCCACCTATGCAGTACTCAGTGGGCTAGGCACGGGTAATCCCAGAGGAGAGTAAATATAAATGGCCAGCTTCGAGTCCATAGGAATAAGGATGCGGAGAAAAGTAGAGAAAGGCAGAGATGTAGAGAGATCCAGACATGCAGAAAGAGAGAGGCAGAGACATACAGCCACCTGTTTTTGCTTCCTGATAACCCCTGCTGAGATTACCAATAAAGAAAGGCTGTTTAGCACCTTAAAATTTGCTGGTCTCCATGTCTATCTGGGGAAGATGGGTATGTATGGCCCTGGGGGTCAGTAGCCCCAATAGGAGGAAACAGGGTCTCAGGAGATAAAGAAAATAAAATGGAATAAAAGAAAACCTACCAGGAAGCAAAAAAACTTTGGACAACACCTGATCCATTTGTAACATTTATTATGTAGGTTTGTTTTTATCAAATCAGCTGTTATGTTCTGCTGGC
The DNA here is from genome assembly GCF_902635505.1 of Sarcophilus harrisii. NCBI lineage: Eukaryota > Metazoa > Chordata > Mammalia > Dasyuromorphia > Dasyuridae > Sarcophilus > Sarcophilus harrisii. The sequence continues at coordinate 607,818,512 of NC_045428.1, forward strand.
TCCCTGAAATTTTTTTTCTTCTCTTATTTTGTATTTACGGTTAAAACAAATTATAGTAGGGGCTGCTAGAGGGCACAGCGGTTAGAGCACTGGCCCTGAAGTCAGGAGAACCTAAGTTCTAATCCTACTTCAGACACTTAACACTTCCTAGCTATGTAACCCTGGGCAAAGTCATTTAACTCCAACTGCCTTGGCCAAATATATATAAAATAACCACAAAAATGGTAAAGAGAAGGGATTCAGAGAGATTTAGGAAGATCTGTGTGGCCTGAGGCAACAGGAGCTGAGCAACAGCAGGAGGACAATGTCTGCTCTGCTTCCAGCCAGGGAAAGGACAAGAGCTGGGGAAGCTTCCAGGGTCCAGCTCCAGACAACAAGGCCAAAGGTTTCCGAGAAAGTCAGTGGCTACAGAAGGGAGCCTGACCACAGGACACAGAGACAGGCTAGAAGGGGTGTGTGTGTGTGTGTGTGTGTGTGTGTGTGTGTCTAGTAGGTAGATGGTACTTGACCAAAGCAAAGGCATGGTACCTAAATGACAGACACTAATTCGTGAAGTGGTCATCCTAGTCAGGGACTTATACTGAGGGAAAATTTAAACCAAATATGTAGGGGCAGCAACTGGGAAAGGAGTTAGTGCTTAAGAAGCCAAAGGGACAGTAAATCAGTCCAAAACCTAGCAGAGAGGAGGGCAGTGTTGTTCTTATTGCATTCACTTTCCTGCCCATTTTTGTAAAGGATCCACAGATAAGAGAAATGGCCCACCTCACAGACCATCCTCCCAGATCTATGGAAATGCCCTCTTGGGCTGATGTGGCCACATATGTGGGTAGAATACACTCACCTGGGGTGGGGGTCTGCAGCTCTCAGGGGCCATTCCCTCTGGCTTCAGGCTCCCTGCTTGGGCCAGGCCTTGGTCCTCGGCAGGCTGTTGGGAGGGGATGATTATAACTGAAAAGATATCATTCCCTTCTTTTCCTGGACAGGGGGCAAGCCTACAGGAAATTACAGAGGGTGAGGTTCCAGGGGAGTTACTAAGCCCATAGCCCTGTCCTTAGGGCAGATACCTTAACCAATAAGGGGAGGAAGCCTGAAAGGAGGGTCAGGTTGAAAAATGAAAATGGTGGAGTCAAGATGGGAGAGAACAGGCAGGATATTGCCTGAACTCTCTCCAATTTCCTATGAAATAACTTTCAATTAAGAATGACGTGAAAGGACCTACAAGAAAATGGGGAGAAACAATTTTCCAGCCTTAGATAATTGAGAAAGACTGAAGGAAAGATCTGTCTCATCTGGGTAAAAGGGAAACAGAGCCCCAGCACAGATCAACAACTGAGGCCCCGTGGTCTCTGGTAAGCCAAGATTCGGAAGGTAATTAATTAAACTGGTTCAGGGGAGGAGAGAGTGGTGAGGTGCAAAGTCACCAGCCTCACCTCTTCCTCCAGAGCCACCTGGCTCCAGTGGCCAGATATAGATCAGAATGACCGGAGATGATCCTGGAAGTAGTGGAGACCTTGACCTTAAGGAAAGCCCTCAGTCTGAAGGAGGCAACATCCATTGAGTGATTAAAGTTGGGGAAGAAATGAAGGCAAGAATGTTCTCTTTTACCCAGTCAAAAACAATAAGGCTGGGAGGGGAAAGTCCCCAGGGATAATGGCCACAGGGGCAGTCAGGAGTTTACATAGAAGGGACAGGGAATAAGATGGCTCTGGGAGGATGGTATAAACTTGAAGATGAGCTCACCTTCTCTTACTCCTACTGTTCTGATTCCCTTCCTCTCCCCCACTTTCCTACAGATCCAAGAGGCAGGAGGGATTTGAGGCCCCAGATGGGATGAGAATGTGTAGAACCTCAATGTCCCCTGAGTCAGAAATCTCCCTGCCAGTGATACTCAGTCCTCCCAGCATCCCTTCTCCCCAAGAGACATATTATCTAGACAATAAACTGACTGAGGGATAAAGTAAGGATATAAGGGCTCTGAGATGGAGCCCCAGGGAAAGACCGAGGAAGCCTAAGGCTGAGAGACAATCTATTCTGGGATTCAGCCCCCAGGACCTATGGTGGGGGAAGGGGCAGGGAACTGGGAAGCCTGGGTAAAAAGGAAGAAATTTAAGTGTCCAGAAGTGATTTAGATCGGTAGTTGAATCTAGAAAAACAGGATGGCTGAGTCCTGAAATCTAAGCAGAAGATGGGGGAAGGTTCCCAAGACTCTTGGGTAGATTTTAGGCTTAAAATCCTGAAAGGGAATGTGTCAACAATGAGCCACATGCCTGGGAAGGAGCCCAAGATGTGCAGGTCCAGAGAAGTTCGCCCAGGAAACAGCTTCATTTCCTGCAACCAAGAAGGGTTCCTGGGAGCAGAAAGGCAGAGCCTGTTAAATCTCATAAGAAATCATGTCTGAAGGGACACATTCAATTCATCAAACAGGAGCTGGAGGAAGAACAAGGACACCTGGGTCCACAAGTGGGGCTGAACGTGGGATGCCTGGGTTACTATGGGGAAATCCTGCCTTTGAGCAAATATGACCCCATGGTAAGCTTGAGGAAGAGGGAGACATTAAATATTTGTGAAGTGTTTGGGAACCTGAAAAAGAGGTAGGGGCCAAGAATTCATTAAGTAGCCAGACCTGGAAGTGAATTGTTCTGAGAGATGGGGAAGCCACTGGCCATCAGAGCAGATAAGAAGTGTGAATGCTTATGCAAGGGCAGCCAGCAGAAGGCAGGACTTGTGAGGAGCCCTGGTCACACCTACCTGGGTCCTACCCCAGCAGGGAAGGTTTGCAGTAAGTAGAAAATGGCAGATCCAAGAGAATGCCCAGAGATCCAAGCCTTCCTGCTTCCCATTAACTTATTCCAGAAATGTCCTGGGAGACTCAAGAGCCCCAAGCAGCCTCGCCCCTGAAGCCTGGAGGGTGGGACCTCACTCCCAAAATCACCCAGGGTGATGACCTCTGAATGGGGCCTGCCTCTCCTCTCCCAGCCCTGCCCATCATCACATGGCCAATGGTCATTGGAAAGGCTCTTCTCCAGCCCTAGGACTCTTATTTCACCTGGCCACTTACCCACCAGGCTGCTGATCCCATGAGCTCCTCCTCCCCCAGGCTTCCATCCACCTGATGTTTTGTTGGAGGAAGGATTCAGGATTTTTATCTTGCCACAGGACTTGGCAGAGCACTGCCTCCCTTACATCCCATTCAAACACAAATCAAGACATCTCCTTTTTACTATTGTCCTCTTCTAGAACAAAACATCATCATCAACAGAAATTTCTTAGATTAAGAAAAATGAAAACTTTCTAGAAGCCTTCCCACAGTGCAACCATTATGATTTTCATGTTAGTCAATTTCATATTATATTTGTAATGCATATTTTAAATAATATTCCTAATAAATATACTAATAATTTAGATTTCTCAGAGCTGCCTTTTCTGGGTAAGGAAGCAGGACTCACAATGCAAAGTAAAATGATCAAACATTCTGATAATGTATATTCTTGTGCTGTACTGTACTTATGGACAATCAGTGAATTGACTGGAAAACTACAGAAAACTGGTCTTATCACAGAACTCTGCGCTTTGGAGAGGGGGTGATCACAACCCTCAAGAATCAAACCAATCCCATTACAGTTGTATTGTCTTCCATTGGGAAATGAATCAAACTCGGGGAATGATTGTATTTTTATTATTATTATTATAGCTTTTTATTTACAAGAATCATGGGTAATTTTTCAGCATTGACAATTACAAAACCTTTTGTTCCAATTTTTCCCCTCCTTCCCCCTACCCTGTCCCCCAGATGGCAGGTAGACTAATATTATTATTAACCAGAAAACAAGACAAAAAATACTGCAGAAATATTTGGGGTTTCACAAAACCCAGCAGTTTCTGCTCTGAAAGACCATTGGTCTGATTACATTAAATTTCATAGAAGAAAAGAATTGCAGTTGCATCCACAATAATTTACCCAGAAAGTTGAATATAATCTGGAATGAAGGGAAAAAATGGAGTTTTGATAAATTGAAAAGCCTTCAAGTATTTGTAATAAAAAGGGTAGAACTCAATGGAAAATTTAATATAAAAGATGCAGAAAAACAGGAGAACATTAAAGACTACTTCTAAAGCACTCCTTAAGGCCAACTATTTAATTATAGATGTGAAAATGTTATCAATGTAACTGTAGATAGTAGATAGACTCAGACAAGAGGCTGAATCTTGTATGATGGGGTAGGAAAAGGTGAAAGGGAACAATTATAAAAATTGGGCAAGAGGAAGAACTAATACTGAGAAAGCAGGTGGGGAGGAGGTTGGAGAGCTGGTAATATTGCAACTTCATTCTCTGAATTTCCCAGGAAACAATATATACATTCAGAAGGATGTAGAAGCTTCTCAATATATAGAGGTGAGAAAACTGGAGGATGGGGTGGGAGAGGGACTTTTAGCTGGATGGGATGGGGAGTGGGAGAGAAAATCAAGTGACAGGGAGAGGGTAAAATACGGCTTGAGAAAGAATGGTGAGTAAATATAATATGGAAGGACAATCACTTGTTTGGATGGGAAGTTTAAAGTGGCTCTTTGTGATAGCAAACACCTGGAAATTGCAGTGATCCCCCTTCATTCCATATATATTTTAAATTTAAAATTCCATTATTAGAAATTAGAGAGAATTGGTCTTGCAGTACTAAGAATCCTGAGACTGGATTCAAGAAAGGTGGATTTCAAATCCATCCTCATACTCTTACTAGTTGTGTGTCCCAGGGCACATTACTTCATAGATGTGTGCCTCAGTTTCCCCAATTATTAATAGGGAAAATGATAGGACCAAACTCACAGGTATGTTGTGGGGCTCAAATGAGAAAATATTTATATACTTAGTACAGTACCTGCCACATAGTAAGTATGTATAGATTATCCCTTTCCCTTCTTTTCCCACTAACTGTGCTGGGATTTGAGGGGAAAAGGAATGAAGTATAAGGAAAAAGTTCTTACACCGGGCAGCATTAGGAACAAGGAGGGCCAATTTATGCTTGATAACAAGAAGACCTTTCTAAAGTCTAGACCTGTCCCAACAAGGAAGGGGTTGCTTTGACAGGGAAAGGGTTCCCTTCACTGTCCAACTTCAAGAAAAGGTTGCAGGGGCAGTTTTCAGAGCCTTTGTAGACAAAATTCCCATCTGGTTAGAAGTTAGACTAGATGTCACGGCTCAGATTAACTCCTATTAAGCAAGTCTTTAATGCTGTATTGCTTTTTGACCATTGCAGAAACAAGACACTGACCAAGATCTAACACTCTATACTGAGATAAGGTCACAATGAGTTCTTGATTCAGATACAGTGGACAATGCTATAAACAAATTAGGAGAACAAGGATAGTCTGCCTCTCAGATCTGGGGAGAAGGAGGACATTTCTGGCCAAAGAAGAACTACAGCATATTATCAAATACAAAATGGATAATTCTAATTATATTGAATTAAAAAGGTTTTGCACAAACAAAAGAGCAGCAGTGCTGGCCAGAGATTATGCTGGGCTGTGGCTGTGGAGAAGGAGGAATGAGCACTTGCTGGGAAAGTACTTTAGGGAGCAAAAACATTTCTGGAATAGCAGTTGAGGAACCCTACATGTGACTTAGGTGAGAACTGCTGCTGAGGTTGAGCCCCTGGACAAAATTCAGAACATAACAGTAAGGAGGAGCTGAGGGTTAAGGCAGCATGACCCAGAGCTCAGAAAGCAAACTTGACAATAATAATGATCATTATTATAAGGTGCTAAAAATAAAATAAAACCAAATGAAAATTCAAGATGAATAAGCAAAGGAAAGAGAACCTCACAATAGCTATTTTTCTATAAAAGAAGTTCATGGTTAATATCCAGAAAATAGTTTGGTTAAAAAACTAGCCATTCCTGTCCCAAAGGGTAACATCAAAGGTACACAACAAGCCCGAAAGGAGTTCCTGCAAGAACATAAAAAGGAATTCAAAAATTAAATAAGAGATCAAGGAAATATTCAGAAAGGAATTGAAGGCAATCCAAGAAATTATGAAAAGAAAGTTAAGCAGTTTGAAAGAGGTAATAAAAAAGTTCTTGAAAAATAGAAAAGGAATCGAATGACATTATGAGACACCAAAAAATAATTAAACTAGAAAAAATAGAAGAGAATCTGAAACGTCTTGTTAGAAAAACTGGAGAACAGATCAAGGTGACACAATATAAGAATTGTCGGACTACCTAAAAGTTATTATTTAAAGAATAGTCTGGATACAATATTTCAAGATATTATGAAAGAAAATTGCCCTGAAGTTCTAGAATAAGCAGACAAAAGGGGAAAGAACAAAATGTACTGTTCACCAACTGAAGAGATCACCTGAGGAAACCTTACAAGAACATCCTAGCAAAATTTCCCAATTCCCAGATTAAGCAGAAAATACTGCAATCCAACCAGAAAAGAAGACAGACTCCAAAACTGCAGAAATAGTCAGGATTTCACAAAACCCAGTAGTTTCAACTCTAAAAGACCATAAGTTTTATTACATTAAATTTCAAAGAACCAAAGACCTGAAGTTGCATCCTAAATAATTTACCCAGAAATCTGGAATATGGAATGAGGGGGAAAATAGACATATGACAAACTGAAAAACTTCCATGTATTTGTACCAAAAAGACCAGGACTCAATGGAAAATTTAATATAAAAGATCCAGAAAAAAGGAAACATTAAAGACCAATCCCAAGGCCCTCATGAAGGACAATCAATTATTTACTTATATATGAGAAAATGTCATCAGTATAAACTAGGTAGTTTCAAAGGTCGGGACTAAAATGTCTATGACGGGGCAGGAAAAAGTAAAAGGAAACAATTACAAAAATGGGGCGAGAGTAAGAACTAATACTAGAAGGGGGCGAAGGGGGTGGAGAGCTAGTAACACCGTAACCTTCCTCTCTGAATTCAGGAGGAAACAATGTATGCATCGGGAAGGATGTAGAAACCTTGTAATTATATAACAAACACTGGGGATGCAAGGACGACTCTGGATGGAGGCACCAGGGGAAGCTGGGGAAGCCTGAGATCTAACCGGGGGAGGGAGGGGGCAGATGAGATGAAGTTTCAGGGCTTTAAGAGAGGAGGCAGGAAGCAGGAGGAAAGGAGAGCCCGAGTAAGATCTGGGAGACAGAAATTCTGACACAGCTCAGGGTGAGGAGATCAGAGACACTGCAGGGGCAGAAGGCTTCGGGGGGACACGGATCCCGGAAAGCAGCATGACTGTGCCCTCAGGTCTTCCTAGGAGCTGGGGAGGTTGCCTGGACCCTCTGGTAGAGCTTAGGCTTGGAGACAGGGAGCCAGGGCCTGGGGTCTGATCGGGCAGCAGCCCAAGAGCCTGGGAGATGGGGGGAGGAGGGGACAGAGGCAGAGCCAGGCAGGAGTTTTGGGGCCCGCGTCCAGAGCGGGTCTCAGGGCAGGCAGAATCCTTGAATCTATCAGGGGCCTAAGTCGGAAGATAGAAGCTCCACGTTTCTAACCAGGATCCAGGAACAAGGCGGGACTCCTGGGTCCTTAGAGAAGGTCTAAAATTGGGGAAATGTGAATCGGTGATAAATCCAGGGCCGATAACATCTGACGTTTGGGAAGTACTGGGGTGGGAAAAGAAGGGATGGCGAAAGGAGGCGGGGGAGCAGGGGAGGGAGGGAGGGCTGGGAAGGGAGGGCTTGTCCAATAGCCGAGTCTGGTTGAGCAGCACGTTCCTGGTGCTGCTGAAGGTCAGATGATCCCCCATTAGCAAAGACAAAGGCAAGTAGCAAAAGCTCAGAGGTGGGCAGGGAGGTGGGGGTAGACATGCTGCGGGATGAACGGACCTACCTGGGACCTGCACCTACAGAGCTGCCTTGCAGGAGGCAGAGAGATCTCAAGTCCAGAAGTCCCAGTTTCCAACCAGCTCTCTGGAGGAGATTGCTCCTGGACACAAGAGTACTCAGCTTAGCCAGCCCCTGAGACTTCCCAAAATGAGCTGTCTCCTTTTCTGACGCCCAAGAGCAGGATCTCAGGCCCTGAGCTGCTTCCCCGCCCCAAACCCCGCCCTCCATCACGTGAAATGTCTTCACCACTGGAGAGGCCCAACGTCTGGCCTGGACTCCTCCCAGGCTTCCAAACTCCACCCCAAGGGCTCATATTCCACCTGGGGCACCACCCACCAGCCTGTTCCGCTCTGAGATCTCCTCCTCTCCCCAGGCTGCCTCCTTTCCCCACTTTCATTCCTAGCTTTGGGGCTCCCTCCTTCCTCTGGAGCGGAAAGGGAGGCAGGATAAATCCTGGACAGCAGCCGAACAGAAAGTAGTGGGTCCCACATTTGAGGTCCTGACTGCAACTCGACTTTGGGAACCTTGGGGATTCAATTTACCTTCAAGTGTTAATCCAGTTTCGATTGGATTTTCTCCTAATCTAAATTAGAAAGAGGGCTCCCTTAAAGTCAAACTTGTTCTTCCATCCCATTATTAGGGATGTTTGAGCCTCTACAGGGAGATCACTAAAAATTTGACATTGAGGTCATATGATTAGGAGCTGTAGGAAAAAACATTCAGCACAACTGGATCAGAATGACTCCATTCTACTCTGAAGGCAGCAAGTCCACAGGGTCAAATGGTCAGAAGGATCAAGTGATTTTTCTATGGAAGAGAATTCAGAAATGCATTGATGTCGTTTCACTGGCAATTTTTCTTCCTGTTTTAAAATGAAAAAACTTATAATTTGAAAAGACAGAAGCGAAAACCGAGGGTATTCCAGCCATGAATGGGATGCTACATGCAAAAAGACAGGCAGGAAATTTGAGTTTCCTATGAGGAATAGGAAGAAAACTGATTTGACTGGATAGTGGTGTGTGGAGGAGAATAATATATAATAAAGTCAGAAAGGTAACCTAAAACTAAGTTGTAAAGAGCTTTAAGTGTTAAACAGAAATTTGTATTTGAATCATAAAGTAATAGGGAGCCACAGAGTTTATTGAGTGAGGGAGAAACATGGTCATATTTGTATTTTAGGGAAATCTTTTTGACAGGTGTGTGGAAGATGGATTAGAGAAGGGAGAAATCTGAGGCAAAATTGATGAGTGTTTGTACTAGAATAGTGGCTATGTGAGTAGAGAAAAGGGAACAAATGTATTTTTCTGTTACATGAGGAAAACACAGGGTGCATCTGAAATAATTTTCAATTATAACATTTGAGGGTTTTCAAATTATCTTGGTACAGGTTTAAGACCCTTTTTGTCTTTTTTTCTAGGCTTCCCCTGATGTCACATTTTTCCCATCTATGAACCCTCCTCTTGCTTGAACCCTTGTAGTTATCGATTATCCCTTCACTCTACTTCCCAACATACATATAGAATCAATTATGTCTTTGAATCCCAAAAATCTTTGGCAAGTGTGTGTAGTAGGTCATTTCCTTCCAGGTCTCTACGCTCATCTCTTTCATAGTTTGACTGAAAATTGTTAAGCAGTAGGATATATAACTGGAGGAAATTGTAGGATCACTTTTTATATAACTTATTTTTAAAATGGGGTACATTCTCATAAGGATGAGATAGTTCTTAGCATCATTCTATCTAGGGGAAATCAAATAGTTTGAGTGGCCTCTTAAGATTTCTTCCAGCCTTGTGTCTGAAAATTATTGTGAAAACTTCATGGCCTGTCAAATAAAACATGAAAGAAATTGGAATAAAAATAAATAAAATGAAAACCTTATTTATATTATTTTTATATTTCTAATCTTATATTGGCATTTGGGGAAACCACAGTATAAAAATGCTAATCTAAAAAATGATCCTGAGAATGTGATATGATTGTAGATTTAGAAAATTAACTAAAATTTTGATCTGGTAGAGGCAAGAGCTGAAATAGAAAAAACAGAATCTTTAGGAAATTTTACATTAGTAGAATTCAAAATCAGGCACAAGACAACAGCTTAATGCTCAGCTTGTGAAACAGTTTCCAAATGCAGCCCACAGGTTGCTGAAAAGGTAGATCTCAGAAAATCCCTTGTCTCATCGTCTGGATCACCCTCCCTGACCCCCAAAGGGCTCTGGGATCAGTGTGACCAGCACATCCTGATTAAGCAACAGATCTGGTCTGAAAACTTCAAACAAATCTAGTCTCTATGATACACAAGGCAAAGGTCAAACATGGCAATCCCATTTTTCCAAAGCTTCTAAATTTGTTTCAAGGAAAAAATGTCCACAATGGTATAAGGAAGAGTGAAGTGTTCCTGTTAGGGTCAGAATGGCTCAGAATGGTCTCCCAAGATTCTGAGGTTGGGCTTCCCACCAACATCCCAGAAATGAGGCAGGTCCAAAGTGGGGACTTTCCAGGCTTTCCAGGGGGAGGAGAAGATGCTGGAACCTAAACTGGGTATTCAGCAAGAAATGCATTCAACACAAACAGCAATTTGGGTGCTCTGATCCGAGGAGCACAGTGAGATTTTAGATTCAGAATCCAAGCCAGCCTAATACCTGTCAGTGGCAGAAAACTAGACCACTTTCTGTAGTGTTCTCTTCTTTTGTATAATATATGATGGTTCTCTGTGAGAAGGTTTCTCATGGATGGTTTTCTGGAGGCAGCCTTAGTTTAGGTTCAGAGTAATGATCACTCCAAATACAGCCAGCTGATAAAATCCAAACGTTTATTTTCTCCTTCCTTGATTCCAAGAGCTCTTGCAGCTTGTCGTTTGCTTCTGCCTCTGCTTTCTTCAGCCTCCAGCCAGCACAAAGGTGGAAGATGGAATGAATCTGACTTTGCCTCTGAGAGTGGGAAGTAGAAAACTGGGGGAAAGATAGCAGCAGGAGTTTTAGATAGGGTGGGGGAGAAGGGAGGAACTCCTAGGGGAGCAAGGGGGAGAGATAGGGTAACAGACACAGGATAAAAAGAAAGGCTGAGAAGGACAACAGTAACAATAAGATGGAGCGAACCTCACAAAGTGTAATTATAAAAAAATGAAATAAATCAATCATATAATTTGATTTTTAAAATTTAGAGAAGAAAAGCAAATCACTAGAATCAAAAATGAAAAGGGTACATAAATCACTATGATGAAATCAAAGCAATCATAAGGAATATTTTGCCAAATTTTATGCCAATAAATTTAACCATTTAAGTGAAATGGAAAGAATATTTACAAAACTGTAAATTACCTAGATTAGTAGAAGAGGAAATACAATGTCTAAATATAGGTATATTAGAATAAAAGAAATTGAACAAGACATAAATGAGTTCCTAAGAAAAAAGCATCAGGACCAGATAGATTCACAACTTGTCACCCATCCATAAAAAGATGGGACCCTGCAAGTAACTCAAATCTATGCCCATTCTCAGCAGAAAATATTTTCAGAAGATGAGATCACCCCCACTGCTCCCAGAGACTTTGAGCCATATTTGTTTAAAGAGGGGCAACTGGAACTGATTGCTGAATGGACACCAAATTATCCAGCCTCTGGATGGGTCTCCTGTTACAATGTATTTGGGACTTAGAGTGGCACAAATTTTCACATCTCAGATATGGGATTCTATGATGTTTTCAAGACCCTCAGAGATATACTGTACAGCATGTTTAAAAACAACCACAGATATTTCTAACTGCAGATACTGCTTTAAGGAGAATTTGGAGAGCCTAAAGAAGGAGTGCCAGAAAAACAAAGCCAGATGGGATTCCAGGAAGAAGTCTCCCTTGACCTAGGAGAATAATTAGAAAAGATAAGGGCCCTTGAGAAGTCAAGGCAAACATCTCAATCCTTGTACTTGTGAGAAGGGTAGGAGAGAGTTATTAAACTCCTTCTGAAGAGTTCTGAAGAGAACCTTTCCCCCATCTCACCCCATAGCCTACTAGGATCGGGAACTGGAATAGTCATGAGTGTCTCCTCTGAGACAGTGTATTTTAGGTTGGTTATTATCTTGTTTTCAAAGAGGACCAAAATAACATCACTATGTTAGAGTCAAGTTCATATATCCATTTGTAGCTGATCATACCAATATGAGCTCAGAAGGCTCTGCCACTGGTCGGGTACAAATAGATGCCAATAAGATATGGGGTAGCTTCTCTAACTCCGCTTATCTCAGATTTCTTCTGAGCTAATTCACTTCTGCTTTGCTCATAGAGCACAGCACTTTCCCTAAGAAGGGTACACCATGATGGGCGGTCCTGTGCCCGTATCTCCCATGTCATACAATCAATTCTAAAGTTCTTTGGGAAGACTGAGTTAGCACCCTGGATACCTTAGAATCAGCTGGAGTCAGGATAAGCAAAAGTCCTTGGTCTTTATTCTTGGTCTATAAAGGTAGGAGTAAATTGGATGGAAGCAGAATCTCCATGACCTGTCCTCATTGTCTCCCACCCAGAAGTGACTCTGGCTACTCTTATCCATTCCTTAGTCCCTCCTACAATTCTCTGTATACATCAATTATTGAGCTAGCACAGAATAGTGGGAAGGGCCATTTTCCAAGCTTATGCTAATAGAGTATTGCCCAATAGTAATTAGCCCTAAGTACTGGGTTGTCCAAGTACATCTGGTCAGAGTTTCAGCCCTTTACAATTCTTCAGAGAGATCTTGAAGATGTCTTTGTATTACTTTTTCTAACCACCTTGTAACCAGATCACTTGCCCCGTGTGAGTCTTCCTGGCAAGCAAACATTTGGCATTCAAACAGTGTGGTCAACCCGGTAGAGTTCTGCTCTGTGCAATAGAGTTTGAGTGTGTGCTAATTTAGTTCAAGAAAGAATCTTAGTGTTTGGTACTTTATCTTGCCAGGAAATCTTCAAAATCTTTCAAAGAAAATTTATATGGAAACAATTCAGTTTCTCAGCATGGCACTGGTAGACTATCTAAGTTTCCCAGGTATACAACCATGAAGTTAGGACAAGGGCTCTTCTGTTTGGTAGTCAGTCTAATACTTTTCCTCTTCTCCACTTTCCTTTGAAGTCTCACAACCTGTTTCTGGAAATCCATGTGTCAACCTCATTATCATTGTGACTTTCCCGGAAAGTATAATGCCAACATAAGTGAATTCATCCACAGCATTCAGAACTTCTCCACTTGCTGTAACCAAGGTTCCACAGATGGCTGGGGTGGTGCTGGCTGATGGAGGACCTGGGGTTTTTTTATGTTAATTGTTGGGGCAAAATTAGCAGGAGCAGCAGAGAATTGATCAATCCTTTGTTGCATCTTAGCTTCAGAGGCTGCACTGAGGGCACGATCATCTGCAAACAAAAAAATCAGACACCAATACTACCTTTAGTTTTGACTTGTAGCCTTTTCAAGTAGAAAAATTACCATCAGTGTGGTAGCTGACTTTGATGCTATGTTTATCCTCCTTAGAGGGGTTTGAAAACTTCAGTCTGAAAAGCCTAGGAGCAAGTACACAGCCTTGTTTCATTCCATTGGTGACTGGGAAAGCTAAAGAGCATTGTCCATTGTCTAGAATGGCAAGCATGCCATATTGAGGAACAATACTGATGAACTTCTGGGTGCTTAAATTTTCACTTAATTTTCCATGAGCCCTTGTGGCTGAAAATATTAAGTTCCTTAGGTATATATCTCAAGTTGTGTGTCCAGAAGTAATGAGGGACCTCATCTAGCTGTCTCTACGTGAAAAGGATAATGGTCCCACTCAAGTACATTTCCATGGAACTTTGTGCAAAGGGCTATACAAGTGTGCATACCCTTTGATGGAGTAAAACCATTTCTAAGTCTGAATCTCAAAATGACAGAAAAGGAAAAGGATCTAAATGTACAGAACTATCTGCAACAGCTCTTTTTGTAGTGGAAAAGAATTGGAAGTTGAGAGTATGCTCATCAATTGGAATCTTTCTGGACAAATTTTAGCATATGATGGTATTGGAATATTATTGGGCTATAAGATATGATGAGCAGACTGAATCCTAACTTGTGAATCTCTCGGAGTCCATCCTGGTTGAGGCTCCTACTTTATATATGCTCTCTTAAAGGTGTGAAACTTAAAGGTGTGAACTCTAATAAGTACTAAGTTCATTAGTGAACTAGAGAACTGTTAAATACCATGCTAAATTAGATAATTATAGTCTCTATCAATTGTGACTTAGCACCTTGTAAGAATTCTAACACCTCCCACTTTCTTTTGATTTAGAACAGAAGTGGTCATGACCTCCCTGACTTCTCAAAGAGGTGAGAACCCCCAAAAAGGAAGTAATCACACCCTCCCTAACATCTTATGAAAGGAGATGAAAACACTAGAAGAATTGGGAAATCAAATCAGATTAGCAGGTTTCTGAAGGGGCTCACTCTTAACACAGGTATACATAAGCCCATCAATATGGGAGGCATTACACATAATTATATAAATTACATAAGGACATAGCAATATAACACAGGCTAGTAGTGATGTAACAAATAACATGAATCAACATGAGGAATTTTACATGTCCATAATAAGTCCTAGAAATAGTACAAAAGGAATCTATTGTCCATTAGTTCATGTACCAGGAATCCAATAATTCCTGCAGGCTTTGAAGTCCTGCAATAGTCTCATCAACAATTTTTCATCTCAAGGAATCCAATGATTCTTGCTGGTTTTCAAGTCTTGCAACAGTCTCATTATCAGTCATGCTTTTTTAGTGTCAGATGTTTTTTAGATCTTCTCCTTTGTTTTGAGTTTTTCTTTTTCTGTCTCTCTCCAGGTGCTCATTGCCACCTATCTGTTTCCTTCTCCATCTGTAGGAATACAAGCAAACCCTCTTTCCCAGGCAGTTAACCTATCTAGTCCCTTCTGTTTACTTTCTAAATCTCTCTTCATTAGCTGGCAATTGCATTGGAGCTGCTTACACTGGACACTGCACTGTTGGTTTAAAAAGCCTGTATTCTCCCCAGTTGTAATCCTTTGCTGCTATTTGATTGCTTTTTGGCTGATGGATCACATCAGAGTCCTGAATTTCTAAAGACTCTCTGGGTGTGAACTCAGCTGACATCATGCCCCACCTGTCTTATGTATTATATCTTGGGGCTGGACCCTGCCTCTCATTTCCCTGGGTCAGTCTACATTCTGAGACCCAGTGGAAACCTCAGTTGCATTTTGGACACAGAGTTCTGGGTCTTCTCTCACCCTGTCTTCTCACTCTATCTCTATAGCTACATTGGGCTCTCAGATGTCCTATTTTTCCACACTGAAAACATCGACGATTTTCTCTAGAAGTCCTTGCCAAGAGGGACCCTGTCTTCCCCTGTTCATCATAGTCTGAGTATAATAAGCACTGATGTCCACTGTGGCACAGCATCTTATGATTGTCTCTAAAGGAGCATCTTTGTGTAGTCCCCATATAATTTGTCTACAAACCTCATTAGCATTTTCTTTAGCCAGTTGTATGATCATTATTCCTGTAGTTGCATTTTCTCCAGTGGTTCTTGTGACAGCTGTCTGCAGAAGTCCCACAAAATCCACAAAGGGTCCATTGGGACTTTGCTCTATTTTTGTGAAGTCTTCCCCTCGATTTTTCCCTGGGAGGGAACCCCAAGGTTTGGTGGCAGCAGTAGCAATTTATTCATAAGCTGTTATGGGATAATTAATCTGTGTTGAATTCTCTGCATAATGACCTTCACCTGCTAATTGGTCAAAAGTGATTCGTACATTAACTCCTGTTTGCCCATTTCATTGGGCTTGAATCCTATATAATTCATGAAACTCTGAAAGCCACATCAAATTTTGTCCAGGTTCTAAACATGTCCTTGCTATGGATTTCCAATCATTAGGGGTTAGAATTTCATAAGCCAAATTCTCTAGTAACATCTTAACATAAGATGATGTAGCCCCATAAAGAATGCAACCCTTTTTCAAATCCTTAATTTTTTTCCAGATCAAAAGGAGTGTATCTTCTCCTTTGTTGACCTGAAAAATCAAATTCTTCAATAACAGGGTATGCATTTAGCAAATCAGATACATCCTGCCCTTTTTTTTTAACTTTAACTAGTGCCTTTTGTAATCCTGTCATAGGCTGCTTCATAGCATTCCCATGGGCAGTATTGACTGCAGGCAGGCAGTGTTCTGCATGACAGAATTTTTATAACAGACTCAGTTGATTGCTGTTCAGGTTGCTCCAGCAGCAATCATGAGGTTATATTTTGAGTAATTTAGCCGCACTGGGGCTCATGCAGACATTGGAGATCAAATTCATTTTGCTGAAGAGACATATCTCTGCATGGAGGAGGATTCCTGTAGAAAAGGGTGAAAAGGCCAGCTTACCCAAATAGGACAAAAACTGTGGAACTGGATCAATCAACACTATCCTCTTAATAATGTATCAAACTCAGTTATATTTTATGCCTTGGATGTTTTGTTACCCTGGCATGTTTCCTCCTACCCTGTTCTCTAATACATGCTCACGACTCCTTAGATTAGCTTCAAGTATCCTTTCTTTTATCTCAAGGTAGCACAGAAGAACAGGAAGAGGCTGAGGGCCAGCTCCAAGGAGGCAGAGGATACAAACCAGCTCAAGTCTGTAGCTTGTTCCCTGTTCTATGGCTGTGAGAACCCAGGATGGTAGCTCGCCACCCCTGTGTTCTCTCTAGGGAAAAGGATGTCCTAGCTAGGGGTCCTCAGACCATGGCCCATGGGCCAGATGCAGCAGCTGAGGACATTTATCCCCCTCACCCAGAGTTATGAAGTTTATTTAAAGGCCCACAAAACAAAGGTTTTGTTTTTACTATAGTCCGGCCCTCCAACAGTCTGAGGGACAGTGAACTGGCCCCCTATTTAAAAAGTTTGAGGACCCCCATTAGGAGATTCTAAGGAAGGGAGGAAATTGTCTGGATGATTTCATACCTAATAGCCCCATGAGATAAGACCAATGTTCTCCGGAAGAACACGCTATTGCCTCTGTGAAAGATAAATAAATCCTTATCCTCCATGAATACATTTTGTTTGCTCTTATCTTCCACCTGACCTCTGTTTCCTGTCAGCTTGTCCTCCAGCCCTTCCCCCACCAAGGTCTAGCAGCTCACAGGCTGCCTGGCTGCTAGGTCTGGATGGGCAGCAACATGACACAATTCTTAAGATAATCAACTGAATTCATGTTATTTGGCAATTTTCTTTCATGTTTCAAAAGCATTATTCATGCCATTATTTTCATTCTAAGTTTCCTCATTTTGGAATTTAGGGGAAAATATTTTCTTAGAAACACTGGCATTTGAAAAATAATTTCTAGAGGATTATGTAAATGTGCCCTTCGAAAATGAACTCTTCTTTTGATGGACTCTGTAAAATTGATGTGAAAAACTGTAGCTAGAACGTTCGAAAACTTACCTGTTTATCTGGTATATTTTCCTTTAAAATGAATATTACATCTTTTTAACAAATAAATTCTTATTCCCAATGCTTTACTTTTTACATTTGTCAAATACAAGAGTATAATTTATATGAACGCTGTGTGGGACAATGACGACCAACCCAAAATAGTTCACACAGATGTTTCACAAAGTCAGAGCAGAAAGCAGTTGATTCCATTTCTGCAGGAATGGGGCATCACTTTAACTAGCCCAGTCTAGCAAAGGGAGACAAAGACAGGAGACAGAGCAGGATTTTTTACACTGTGGACTGAGCAACTTGACCACACAGTGGACTCCAGCTATCCCAGACTTTCTATCAGGGATCACAATGTATCATAGGAATCCACTCCACTTAAGAACAGTAACTAGATATTACAAAGCTTACTGATGGGGCAAAGTGGTTTGTGCAAGACTAAGCAAGGGTACAAGGGGGAGAGTTTTCCTGGAACTGTAGCCCTAAACTATGGCACTCCTTTGGGCATCAGCTTTCTGAAAAGGTCTCACTTCCCAATGAACACACCTGATACAATTTAGCAAGATAAGGTCAAAATGGAGACCTAAGCCATATTTACAGATACTTTAAAAGAAAATTAGAACATAGAACACGTGACATCACACAGATTAAAAAGCCAAAGAATTTAGGGGGAAAAAAAGAGAATGAAGAGGAAAATTAAATAATAAAAATCATTTAAATTCAAATAAAAAAATCTCAATCATTTTTATTGAGAAAGGAGATTAAAACGATTGGTTTTTTCCATTATAAAGACTCTTCTTTGGACACCAATCTTGGGATTTCAGAGAAAAAAAAAAATCTATTTTCTGATCTTTATACACAATATAAAATTGCAATATCTAATGAGTTTTGTAATATAGTAAAAGATCTTCCCTCATTCATTATATTCACATGTTTCATCTGCAACAAGATTTCTACACAAAGGATGATATCCAGCCTTTCGGCAAATACATTTTGTATAATGTGTCTTTCCAGTGTAAATATTGTGATTAATAATAACCCTTATCTTCTAGGTAAGAGCAAGTCTTCCTTCAGCACATTTGTAAGTCTTCTCTCCACTCAGTATCCTGAGATGCCAAACTCAGAGTTCATATGAACGTGGGCTAAAGACCTTCCCATTCCAAGTCCATAGCAGATTTGTTGCCAAGCAGAAAATCTCTGTTGACTGACAAGCTCTGTCCTCCATTTTTATAGCTTTGTTCATGATTTCAATCTTCTAGGAATTTTCTGGAGGCAATTCAGGGATGAAGTGAGCCTGAATGTTTTTCCACATGGATTATATGAATGAGGTTTTACATCTAGCATAGGATCTCCCATGTCTAGTCAGGTACTAATATCTATTAAAAACTTTACCACAATCCAGACACTCAAAAGTTTTCCCCTAACGTGCACTCTCTGTTAAGCAAGATTTCAGCTTTGCCTGAAGGTTTCCACATTCATGAGGTTTCTGTCTAATGGGGATTTTCTCACGCTTACCAAGACTGTTGTGCCATGTGAAAGACTTTCCATAGTCATTACCTCCATAAGGCTTCTCTCCAGTATGGATTCTCTGATGGGAAGCAAGATGACTGCGCTGTGTGAATGTCTTTCCACAGTCATTACATTCATAAGGCTTCTCTCCAGTGTGAATTCTTTGATGGACAGCAAGACTGGAGCAATCTGTGAAAGCCTTTCCACAGTCATTACATTCATAAGGCTTCTCTCCAGTGTGGATTCTCTGATGTAGAGCAAGACTAGAACATCGTGTGAAAGTCTTTCCACACTGATTACATTCATAAGGTTTTTCTCCAGTGTGGATTCTCTGATGGGAAGTAAGATGGCTGCAGCATGTGAAAGCCTTTCCACAGTCATTACATTCATAAGGCTTCTCTCCAGTGTGGATTCTCTGGTGGGAAATAAGATGGCTGTGCCATGTGAAAGCCTTTCCACATTTCTTACATTCGTAAGGCTTCTCTCCAGTGTGGATTCTCTGATGGGAAGTAAGATTGCTGCGCTGTGTGAAAGTCTTTCCACAGTCATTACATTCATAAGGCTTCTCTCCAGTATGGATTCTCTGATGTTCACGAAGACCATTACTCCATGTGAAAGTCTTTCCACATTTATTACATTTATAAAGCTTCTCTCCAGTGTGGTTTCTTTGATGGACAGCAAGATTGGAGTGAGATGTGAAAGTCTTACCACAGTCATTACATTCATAAGGCTTCTCTCCAGTGTGAATTCTCTGATGTTTTCCAAGACCTGAACTACATCTGAAATTCTTTCCACACTGATTACATTCATAAGGTTTTTCTCCAGTGTGGATTCTCTGATGGACAGCAAGTTTAGAGTTACATCTGAAACTCTTTCCACACTGATTACATTCATAAGGTTTTTCTCCAGTGTGGATTCTCTGATGGACAGCAAGACTGGAACGCTGTGTGAAAGTCTTTCCACATTCATTACATTCATAAGGCTTCTCTCCAGTGTGGATTCGCTGATGTTTAGCAAGACTGGAGCAGTGTGTGAAAGTCTTTCCACATTCATTACATTCATAAGGCTTATCTCCAGTGTGGATTCTCTGATGGACAGCAAGACTGGAGCAATCTGTGAAAGCCTTTCCACATTCGTTACATTCATAAGGCTTCTCTCCAGTGTGGCTTCTCTGATGTACTACAAGGGAAGAGCGCTTTGTGAAAGCATTTCCACATTCATTACATTCATAAGGCTTCTCTCCAGTGTGGATTCTGTGATGGACAGCAAGTTTAGAGTTGCATCTGAAAGTCTTCCCACACTGATTACATTTATAAGGTTTTTCTCCAGTATGGATTCTCTGATGGACAGCAAGACTGGAATGATATGTGAAAGTCTTTCCACATTCATTACATTCATAAGGCTTCAATCCAGTGTGGATTCTCTGATGTACCTCAAGGGAGAAGTGCTTTGTGAAAGCCTTTCCACATTCATTACATTCATAAGGCTTCTCTCCAGTGTGGATTCTCTGATGCACAGCAAGTCTAGAGTTGTATGTGAAACTCTTTCCACACTGATTACATTTATAAGGCTTTTCTCCAGTGTGGATTCTCTGATGTTGAGCCAAGTTGGAATAACATTGGAAATCCTTTCCACATTGATTACATATGTAAGATTGTTTTTCTGTGTGAATTCTCTCATGTTTAGCAGGAGTAGATTGCTCTCTAAAAGCCTTTCCATGTGTCTTACATTCATAAGTTTTCTCTCCAGCATGGATTCTCTGATGCTTTGAAAGGGAAGAGAGTACAAGAAAAGCTTTATTACATTCATGACACTCAGGTGTTTTCTCTTCAGGATGTATATTCGTATCTTTAGAAACACTGGAAGTCTCTCTTAAAGCTTTTTTGTGTGTATTCCATTCAAAGTGTTCCTCTCCAATGCAGTTTCTTTTGTGCTTAGCAAGAACAGCCCTGTATTCACTATATTGAAAAAGGTCTTTCCATGAGATCATTTTCAGATTTGCACTCATCTCCTTCATATCAAACCACGTGTCTGCATCTGAAAGAAATAAACATGCGTATAAATATAGCCTCTAATGCTGGCTGATATTAAAATAATTTACTTTTCATTTCTCCAGGCAAAAAGTTTTCAAACTGAAATGGACATATTCCATCATTTTTAAATGCTATTAGCTCACACCAGTAAAGTGATTCAATTAACACAGAGTTCCACACACAGTACAATGACATTGGATACCCACAACAAAGTTGAGACAAAGGCAAGGTGAAGGTTCTCATAATTTAGAAACCAGGCTATGAGCTCTGGCTGAGTAATCTGATCCAAATCCCTGCAGGAGATTAGAACTGGAATCTGGAAACTGAGGCTTCTCAATCCATTTCTTTCAAATTCAATCTCAGGCACCACCTAGTTCTGCACCTCTGGGAATGTGCTTCTTTGCCTCAATTTTCCTGTAGAGTGAAGGTAATAATTGTACACACTTCCCAGGTTGTTGGGAGCATCAAATGAGATAATACCTTTAAAACTCTTGGCACCCCATGTGCTTGTTAACTACTATCATTGTCACTATGATTTTGATTCTCTCCATCTGAACTCTTCCTTCATGTACTTCCCTTCCCCTCTCTCTTTACATACAAATATGTTGAAAACTATGCATTTCCATTAAAAAAAAACAACACTTTTCTTTTCTTGGATTACCTAAGAATAAATTTCATGAGCTGCTGTTTATTTGCAAAACATCTCTGATTTTTAATGCCAGATTTAAAACTTCTTGACAGCTTTTCTTTGTATACCCAGGGTTCAATGCAATGAACAGAGCAGGTGCTTAATTGATGTATAGTGATTGATTGAAATTACCTAGGGCTGACCTTATGTCCTGACCCCACCTTAATACTTGCATGCTGGTCACTCTGAGGGGCCAAATCTCTGTTTTCTGTCTTGTTTCCTGCTCCCTCTCACTATGAACAAATCCCAGAGTGAAAATAACAAGGGCATAGGACTCCTGGTGCTGTTATGGAATAACCACAAGTCTTTCCCTCCATATCCCTAACCTAAGGGAACCTGTCAGTTATATAATGAGTGACTGGATTTAAATGAGAGAGGGCTGCACAAGGTCACCAGGCTCACTTTCCCCCACAGAGCCATCTACTTCTTGTGGCCAGATACAGATCAGGATTACTATAGATGGCTCTGGATGCAGATGGCCAGGGGAGACCTGGGCCTTCTTAAGGTAAGGTCTCTTAAGTTCAGGTCTCCTGTGACTGAGGCTCTCCCATCCAGTGATTAAGGCTAGGGAGCAATGGAGGCAAAGATTCTTCTTTCTGACCTAGGCTAAACCAAATCTCAATAAATAAAAATAAATGAATGAATGACTGTGGGAAAAAACCTCAGGATTTTTGGCCAAAGCAGAAATGACTGCGATTTACACTCAGTTTAAGTCAATGAGTTCCCAAATAAAAACCACATGGGTTTATAAAGGGACCTATGGGAGGTCAATGAGAATCAGACAGATTTTGATTTAAGGTGTGTTCTTTAAGAAAGGAATTGGGGCAGCTAGGTGGCACAGTGGATAGATTGCCAGCCCTGAAGTCAAGAGGACCCAAGTTCAAATCTGGCCTCAGACACACTTCCTAACTGTGTGTCCCTGGGCAAGGAAAGAATGAAAGCAAGCAAAAAAGCAAGAAAGAAATAAATAAAGCAAGCAAGCAAGAAACAAAAGAAAGCAAGAATGAAATCTATCCAGGGATAGTAAAGCAAGAATGAAATCTATCCAGGGATGATCTGTAGATAGGTGTATATGATATTCTAGATGGACAGAAGGGAAGAAAAGAAAGAAGCAAACAGGCAAGAAAAGAAGAAGACAGAAGAGAGAAACCAAAGGGAGGAAAGGAAGGAAGGAGGCAGGAAAGGAGACATCCAACTGATCGATTCTAGCGTGTGACCAGCTTTCCTCAGAAGTTTTTCGTTGTCCTATCTATCTGTGCTTAACTGTAGCCTACATGGGGTGTTGGCAGAGGATGAAAGGGGAGGAAAGAATAAAGTAAAAGTGCACAGCAGAGAACAAAATAAAAACTACAGGAAACCAAAAAGGGATGGATGGTTCTGAATACAATATCTTTCATTTATAGTTTATGGAAATTTTTATTACATGTTTGAATCCTCCCTTACGTTCTGCTGAACATAAAACATTTCCAAAAATTGTTCTTTTATGTCTTTTTCTATTTCATTTTTAGTTTTAAATAAATATCAAAAAAAGTAAAAATAAATGCTTTTTGGCTTAAGGAAGACATAAGAAAAGTCATATGAGACAGCCTGAGCCCTCTTTCCTTGTAGATTGTTGGACAGCCCCAAATTTCTGACAAAGACTTCCATTAGCATCATTGATTCTTCATTAGAAGGGAACTGAAAGGCCATGAAGTCCAACTCCTTCATTTTATAGATGAAGAGACTGAGGTTCAGAGGTTCACTGAGGTGCTCAGGATCTCACTACCACAAGAAAATGGATTCCAAGCCAGTTTTCCTGCCCTCAGGCCCATCACATGAAGAAACCTCCTGGGATGGCAGCCTGCACCCCAGCTTGCAACTCACTCACCAGGACAGGGGTTCTTCAGGCCTCCTCTCTCCACATGGGAGATGAAATCTTCTCTGGGAACTGGAAGTCCTGAGGAGAAGGAAGATAGTGGATGTAAGCCTTGAAACTTGTCATTTATTCCTCATTGGAACAAGGCCAGAGTGAAAGGCCCATGGGGGGGGGGGGGGGGGAGAGGTTCCAAGGGCAACTCAAAGATTGCTTTCAGGGTGCTTATTGTCACAGAAAGAGGGCAGAGGGGAAAAGAGGCCATGCAAGCAATCTGGAAGCAGAAGATCCTGATTTTGCTGCCTCTTCTCAGCAGGATGGCCTCATCCCACTGCTTCCATTTTCTGGACATTAGAAGCAGCTGGGAGCACAGAGAAGGGAGCACCAGGCCTGCAGTCAGGAAGCCCCAAGTTCAAATTTGGGTTTACACACACCCTGGCTGTTTGCTTCAGTCTTCAGATCTGTAAAATGAGGATAAAGATGGAGCCCAAAACAAAGGGTTTTGGTGGGGATCAAGGATGATAATGTGCATAAAGGAAGCTCTGAGCACAAGGCCTGGATCTCAGCAAATGTATGGAAAGACCTCCTCCCTTCCATTTCTCTCCCAGTATCTATACAGGCCTTTGGGGGATGTATGAAGGAGTGACAAGGGCCCACTTGCTGTGCTGGGGATTTATGGGTAACACTAAGGGCAATGAGGTAAAAATTTGTTTTGTTTTTTTTATCAAAAAGAACATTGCGTAGACAAAATGGTTCCCCCCAAGAAGAAGGGGGTTCCTTCTTTTATTCCATGTTCAGTGAAAAGGGGCAGGACTAGTTTTCAGGAGTTTTGCAGACAAAACTGCTGGGTTCCCATCTTACAATGCAAAGACCACTCATACAACAACCAGCCAGCAGGAGGACCCTATCTCTTGGGGACAGGAGGCAGCCCTTGGGCCTTTCTGAGAACTGGTAAAAGCCTGAAACTCTGCATCCTAGGGAGGGGATGGTGACACTCCTGTTGTTGGCAGTTCCAGAGTTCCAAGGGAAGCGCTCCTTACCCAGGGAGAGCAAGTTCTCGGCATTCTCCAGCATGACCTCCTTGTGCAGGTCTTTCTGATCCGGGTCCAACAGACTCCACTCCTCTGGGCTGAAGTGCACAGCCACATCCTTGAAGGTCACCAGCTCCTAAAACACCAACACCCAGAGGACTTAAGAGTTGAAGCACGTTTCATAACTGACCTAATCCAATGCTCCTCAATGTACAGAAGGGACCTGAAGCATGAAGGAGGGATCTGCCCAAAGGTGACAGCCCTTACAGGAGTCAGAGCCAGCACTGAAACCAAAGTCCCCCAAAGACCAATGGAATATAGAGAAACACATCTTATATTTTCAGGTGGAATAATAAGGCAGGAGGTTGTGTCTTACAGGTGTTTCCTTGAGAAGGCCAGGGATGTGTCCTCTTGCTAGATCTTTTCTGAGGAGGCAGCACTAACTGTATGTGTCTCCCGTCTGCAGATTCCCATACACAGTGCTGAGTGGGCTACACATGGGGTATTCAAGGTGAGAGTAAATATAAATGGCCAGCTTTGAGTCCATAGGAAGAAGGATGGGGAGAGAAGTAGAGAGAAGCAGAGATGCAGAGAGATTCAGACACACAGAAGCAGAGATGCAGAGACATACATCCACCTGCTCTTGCTTCCTGCTAAGCTTTGCTGAGATTGCAATAAAGAAACATGGGTTGGTCTCCATGTCTGTCCGGGGAAGATGGATATGTATGGCCCTGATAAGTCAGTAGCCTTGGTGGGAGGTAATAGGAGATAAAGAAAATAAAATGGAAGAAAAGAAAACCCACCAGGAAGCAAAGAAACTTTGGACAAGGCCTGATCCATTTGTAACATTCATTATGTAGGTTTATTTGATTAAATCTGCTGTTATGTTCTGCTGGTTCCCGGAAAATTTTTTTCTTCTCTTATTTTGTATTTAAGATTAAAACAAATTATAATAAGGGCCGTTAGATGGGACAGTGGATAGAGCACTAGCTCTGAAGTCAGGAGAACCTAAGTTCTAATCCTACCTCAGACACTTAAGACTTCCTAGCTTTGTGACCCTGGGCAAAGTCATTTAACCCAATTGCCTCAAGAAAAAAAAAATTCTAATATTAACTCCAAAAAATGGTCAAGAGAAGGAATTCATAGAGATTTGGGAAGCTCTGTGTGGCCTGAGGTAACAGGAGCTGAGCAGCAGCAGGAGGATAGTTTCTGCTCTGCTGCCAGACAGGGAAAGGACAAGAGCAGAGGAAGCTTCCAGGGTTCTGCTCCAGGGAACTCAGGGTCAAGGGTTTGAGCAAAGTCAGTGGCTATAGGAGGAGCTTGGCCACAGGACAGAGACTGGCTGGAAGGTGTGTGTATATGTGTGAGTGTGTGTCCAGGAGTTTGTCAAGTGAGTAGATGGTGCTGGACCAAAGCAAAGGCATGATACCTACAGGACAGACACTAATAAGTGACGTGGTCACCCTTGACCTATTCAGGGAAAATTTAAACAAACATGTCGGGGCAGCAACTGGGGGAAGGGACTTAGTGCTAAAGATGCCAAAGGGACAGTGATCAGTCCAAAACATAGCAGAGAGGAGGGCAGTGTTGTTATTACTGCATTCACTTTCCTGCCCATTTTTGTAAAGGATCCATAGGAAAGAGAGATGGCCGGCCTCACCAACCATCCTCCAGATCTGAGGAAATGGCCTCTTGGGCCAATATTGCTCACATCTGTGAGCAGAATACACTCACCTCGGGTGGAGGTCTGCAGCTCTCAGGGGCCATTCCCTCTGACTCCAGACTCCCTGCTTGGGCCAGGCCTTGGTCCTCTTCAGGCTGTTGGGAGGGAATGATTATAACTGCACAGATGTTGTTTCCTTCTTTCCCTGGACAGGGGGCAAGCCTACAGGAAATTACAGAGGGTGAGGTTCCAGGGGAGTTACTAAGCCCCTAGCCCTGGCATAGAGCACAGACCCCAATTAACAGGAAAGCAACACCTATTGAGTGATTAAAGTTGGGGAAGAAATGAAGCCAAGCATGACCTCTTTTAACCACTTTAAAACAACAAATCTGGAAGGGAAAAGTCCCCAGGGCTATTGGTCATAGAGGCAGTCAGGAGTTTATATAGAAGGGACAGGGAATAAGATGACTGGGGTGGGATGGTATAAAATTGAAGATTGGCTGACCTTCTCTTACTCCTACTCTTCTGACTCCCTTCCTCCAAACCCAAGAGACAGGAGGGGTTTGAGGTCCCAGATGGGATGAGAGTGTGTAGAACCTCAATGTCCCCTGAGTCAGAAATTTCCCTGCCAGTAATACTTGGTGCTCCCAGCATCCCTTCTCCCCAAGAGACATATTATATAGAAAAAAAAAGTGGCTGAGGGATAAAATAAGGAGGTAAGCGCTCTGAGATGGAGCCCCCAAGGAAAGAACAAGGAAGGCAAAGGCTGGGAGACAATCTAGGCTGGGATTCAGCTTCCAGGACCTAGGTTGAGGTAAGGGGCAGGAAACTGGGAAGCCTGGGTAAAAAAGAAGAAATTCAAGTGTCCAGAAGTGATTTAGGTGAGTAGTTGAATCAGGAAAAATAGGATGGCCGAGTCCTGAAATCTAAGCAGAAGATGGGGGAAGGTTCCCAAGACTCTTGGGTAGATTTTAGACTTAGAATCCTGAAAGGGAATATGGAAACAGTGAGCCACATCCCTGGGAAGGAGCCCAAGATGTGCAGGTCCAGAGAAGCTGGCCCAGGAAAGAGCTTCAGTTCCTGCAACCAAGGAGGGTTCCTGGGGCCAGAAAGGCAGAGCCTGTGGAACCTCATAAGAAAGCATGTCCGAAGGCTCACAATCAATTCACCAAATAGGAGCTGGAGGCCAAGGTAGGACACCCAGGTTCATAAGGGGAGGCTGACAGTGGGACTCCTGGGTTACTATGGGGGAATCCTGCCTTGGGCAAATATGACCCCATGGTAAGCATGAGGAAGAGGCAACACTGGATATGTGTGAAGTGTTTGGGAACCTTAAAAAGAGGTAGGGGCCAAGAATTCATTAAGCACCAGAACTGGAAGGAAATTGTTCTGACAGAAGGGGAGGCCACTGACCATCAGAGCAGATAAGAAGTGTGAATGCTTATGCAAGGGCAGCCGGCAGAAGCCAGGACTTGTGAGGAGCACTGGCTCACACCTACCTGGGTCTTGCCCCAGCAGGGAAGGTTTGCAGTAAGTAGAAAATGGCAGATCCAAGAGAATGCCCTGAGATCTCATTTCCAAACCTTCCTGTGTCCCATTAATCTATTCCAGGAAAGCCTCTGAGGCTCAAGAGGCCCAAGAAGCCCAGTCCCTGAAACCTGGAGGGTGGGACCTCACTCCCAAAATCATTCAGGGTGATGACCTCTGAGTGCTGCCTGCCTCCCCTCCCCCAGCCCTGCCCATCATCACATGGCCGATGGCCATTGGAAAGGCTCTTCTCCAGCTCTAGACTCCTCCCAGGCTTCCAAACTCCATCCTACCATTCTTATTTCAACTGGTCACTTACCCACCAGGCTGCTCATCCCACAAGCTCCTCCTCCCCCAGGCTTCCATCACCTGAAGTTTTCTTGGAGGAAGGATTCAGGACTTTTATCTTGCCACAGGACTTGGCTGAGCACTGCCTCCCTTACATCCCATTCAAACACAAATAAAGACATCTCCCCTTTACCTGTGGTTCTCTTAAGAGGAGCTGGGGGTTAAGGCAGCATTACCCAGAGCTCAGAAATCAAACTTCACTGTAACAATGATCATCATTATAAGCTGCTAAAAATAAAACAAAACCAAATGAAAATTCAGGATGAATAAGCAAAGGAAAAAGAACCTCACAATAGCTACTTTGCTATAAAAGAAGATCACGGTTAATATCCAGAAAATAGTTTGGTTAAAAAACAAGCCATTCCTGTCCCAGAGGGTAACATCAAAGGTACCCAACAAGCCCAGAAGGAGTTCCTGCAAGAACATAAAAAGGAATTCAAAAATTAAATAAGAGATCAAGGAAATATTCAGAAAGGAATTGAAAGCAATCCAAGAAATTATGAAAAGAAAGTTAATCAATTTGAAAGAGGTAACAAAAAGGTGCTTGAAAAATAGGAGAAGAGGAATCGAGTGACATTATGGGACACCAAAAAATAATTAAACTAGAAAACACAGAAGAGAATCTGAAACATCTCATTAGAAAAGCTGGAGAACAGATCAAGGTGAGGCAATATAAGAATTGTTGGACTACTTAAGTTATTATTTAAAGAATAATTTGGATATAATATTTCAAGAAATTATGAAAGAAAATTGCCCTGAAGTTGTAGAACAAGCAGGCAAAGGGGGGAAGAAAAAAATCTACTGTTCACCATCTGAAGAGATCACCCAAGGAAACCTTAGAAGAATATCCTAGCAAAATTTTCCAATTCCCAGATTAAGGAGAAAATGCTGCAATCTGAACAGAAAATAAGACAGACTTCAATACTGCAGAAAGAATCAGGATTTCACAAAATGCAGCAGCTTCAACTCTAAAAGATCATAGGTTTGGTTACATTAAATTTCAAAGAACAAAAGACCTGAAGTTGCATCCAGAATAATTTACCCAGAAATCTGGAATATAATATGGCATGCGGGGGGAAAAAAGACATATGAGAAAGTGAAATGAATCTGTAACAAAAAGCCCGGGAGTCAATGGAAAATTTAATATAAAAGATCCAGAAAAAAAGAAAACATTACAGACCAATTCTAAGGCCCTCATTAAGGCCAATTATTTACTTATATATGAGAAAATGTCATCAGTATAAAGTGTAGATAGTTTCAAAGGTTGGGACTAAAATGTGTATGATGGGGCAGGAAAGTGTAAAAGGAAACAATTACAAAAATTAGGGAAGAGGAAGAACTAATGCTAATAGAAGAAGAAGAATAGAACTAATAATTAATAATAAAGGGGAGAAGGGGGGGGGGGTGGAGAGCTGGTAAGATTGTAACCTTCCTCTCAGAATTCAGGAGGAAACAATGTATGCATCGGGAAGGAAGTCGAAGCTTTGTGAATATGTAATGTAATAAACCTGGGGATGGAAGATGGCTCTGGATATGTGGAAGGGGGGCACACTAGGGGAAGCTGGGGAAGTGAGATGTACCTAGGGAGGCAGGGAGGGGGGCAAGATTAGGCGAAGTTTCAGGGCCACAAAGAGGCGGCAGGGAAGCGGGAAAAGGCCCAGGTTAAGATCTGGGAGAAAAAATTCTAACATAGCTCAGGGTAAAAAGATCAGGGACACTGCAGGGGCAGAAGGCTTCGGGGGACACGGACCCGGGAAAGCAGCAGCATGACTGTGCTCTCAGGTCTTCCTAGGAGCTGGGGAGGTTGCCTGGGACCCTCTGGTAGAACTAAGCTTGGCGACCCTAAAGGGAGCCTGGACACAGGGAGCCATGGCCTGGGGTCTGACCCGGCAGCAGCCCAAGAGCCTGGGAGTTAGGAGGGAGAGAGACGGAGCCAGGCAGGAGTTTTTAATCCCCACGTCCAGAGTGGGTCTTCAGAGCAGATAGAAATCTTGATCTACGGGGGGGCCTAAGTCGGAAGGCAGAAGCACCACGTTTCTAACCGGGATCC
The DNA here is from genome assembly GCF_902635505.1 of Sarcophilus harrisii. Lineage (NCBI taxonomy): Eukaryota > Metazoa > Chordata > Mammalia > Dasyuromorphia > Dasyuridae > Sarcophilus > Sarcophilus harrisii. The sequence continues at coordinate 607,848,496 of NC_045428.1, forward strand.
AGGAACAAGGCAGGACTCCTGGGTCCTTATGGGCAAAGTCTGAAATTGGGAAAATGTGAATCGGTGATAAATCCGGGGACTGTAACTTCCGACGTTTGGGAAGTACTGGGGTGGGAAAAGAAGGGATGGGGAAGGGGGGGCGGGGAAGGGAGGGCTTGTCCAATAGCCGAGTCTGGTTGAGCAGCACGTTCCTTTGGGTGCAAGGTCAGATGATCCCCCAAAGCAAAGACAAAGGCAAAGGAAGCAAAAGCTCAGAGGTGGGCAGGAGGGTGGGGAGTTGCCCAGGAGGTGGGACGGACCTACCTGGGACCCACCTGGAGCCCCTTGCAGGAGGCGAGAGATCTCAAGGTCAGAAGGCCCCAGTTTCCCAGCTCTTCTGAGGGAATTTCTCCCTGGGCTGGAAATTTCCCCTTCAGCCCAGCCCTGAGACTTCCCAAAACAAGGCCTTTTTTGGCCCAAGGCAGGATCTAGGGCCTGGCTTCTTCCCGAAACCCGCCCCCCATCCGGATACCACCACTGGAGGCCAACGTCCCCGGGACTCCCTCCCAGGCTTCCAAACTCCTCCCCAACGGCTCTGTTCACTTGGGGTCAACACCCCAGTCCCTTTCCCTCGCATCTCCCTCCTCCTCAAGGCTTGCCTCCTTTCCCCTTCTCCCCAGGTTTTTGGGCCTCACGCCTTCTCCTGGAACTGAAGGGGGCCAGGATAAATCCTGGGCAGCCAGCAATTAGGGAAATTATGGGCCCCGAGGTCCGACTAGAACCCAGAGGAACCCGGGATTTCTGGCCCCCCAAGTGTTAATGCAGATTGGATTGGTTTTTCCTGATCTAAATTAGAATGAGGGGTCCTTAAAAAAGACTTTTTCCCATTTAAACAAAGGAATGTTTGGCCTCTACTGGAGAGATCACTAAAATTTGACTTGGGTCTATGATTGGGGGCTGTAAGAAAAACATTAAGTATAACCGGATCAGAATGACTCCAAATTTCTACTCTGAAGGCAAAAGGTCCCACAGGGTCAAATTCAGAAGGATCAAGTGATTTTTTAAAGAAGAGAATTCAAAATACATGATGTCGTTTCACTGGCAGGTTTCTTCATTTTTTAAAATGAAAACCTTATATTGTTATGTTTCTATTTATTGGCATTTGGGAAACCACAGTATAAAAATTAATCCTAAAAATGTCCTGAGGTGTGATTAATTCCAGATTTGAAATTAAGTAAAATTTTGAAATCTGGTAAAGGCAAAACTGAAATAAGAAAAAAAAGGCCTTTAAAATTTCGTTAATGGCCAAAACCAGGCCGGAATAACAAAGGTTTAATGCTCGGCTTGTGGAAGGCAATTTCCAAAGTACAGCCCCACAGGTTTGAAAAGGTGAATCTCAGAAAATCCCTTGTCTCCATTGTCTGGATCACCCTCCGCCCCCAAAGGGCTCTGGGATCAGTGTAATTCAGTTTGGCCAATTCAAAAATCTAGGGTTTTGAACAAAGGCAAAGGTCCCATTGGCCCCCGGCTTCTAAAATTTGTTTCAAGGAAAAAATGTCCCCAAAGGGTTATCAAGGAACACTAAAGGGTTTCCTGTTAAGGGTCCAAGTGGCTCCAGAATGGTCTCCCAAAGATTCGAGGTTGGGCTTCCCATCAACATCCCAGGAAATAAGGGCAGGTCCAAAGTGAGGTTTCCCGGCTTTTCAGGGGAGGAGAAGATGCTGGAACCTAAACTGGGTATTCAAAGAAATCATTCAACACAAGCAAATTTGGGTGTTCCGTCCTAGGAGCAGGGGGGTTTCAAATTCAGCATCCAAACCAGCCTAATGCCTGTCAGTGGCAGGAAGCTGAAACACTTTCATACAAAAAAGGACCCTGAAGTTTTCTCAGTCTGGACCAATATAGTTTTCAGCTGGCAAGGATTAAAATCCATCAGTATTCTTCTGAAACCCCCTTGGGAAATTAAAAAAATTATAAACAAAGTCGATTTTTTAGGATCCACTTATGGGAAGAAGAATAAATGAGACCATCTACAGGGCAATGAAAGGCGGGGGCCTAGAAAGGTCCTGGGAAATCCTGGTTTCAAATTACAACCCAAGAAGGGAACAAGAATATCCTGGACTTTCACTCAGATATAGGGAAGTGAAGTCAGGGAAAAACCGGAAAATAGAAGTGGACAATAAATTAATGCCATAAAATAACAAAATAACATCCAAAATGTTAGAAAGTTCACGCATCCATTTCGGCTTCCTTAACAATATGAGCTCAAGGAAAACTCCACCGGTAAGTCAAAGAGGTACCAATAAGATATGGGGGTAACTTCTCTAACTCTGCTTACCTCAGATTTCTTCGGCTAATTTACTTCTGCTTTTCCATAGGCACAGCACTTTCCCTAAGAAGGGTACCTGGGGGGGGTCCTGTGAGTGTCTCCCATGTCATACAATCAATTCTAAAGTTCTTCAGAAACCTTGAGGATGTCTTTGGTTTGCTTTTTCTGGCCACCCGGGAATGACTTTCCCTGTGTAATCTTTCTGGCAAGCAAACATTTGGCATTCAAACAATGTGGTCAGCTTATTGGACTTCTGCTCTCTGCAATAGAGTTTGAGTATGGAAATTTTTCAAGAAAGGATATTGGTGTTTATCCCTTTATCCCAGGAATCTTCAAAAATCTTTCAAAGAAAATTTATAGAAAACAATTCAGTTTTCCCAACAGGCACTGGTGGACTGTCCAAGGTTTCCCAAGGCTAACCTGGGAAATTAAGGACCAAGGGCTCCAGTTGGCCTTTCCTGTTTGCTAGTCAATTAATATTTCTCCTCTTCACCTTTCACAGTTATTCCCCAACCAATCCATGTGTCCAACCCAATCCTTGACCTTCCTGGAAGGTATAATGCCAACATAAGGTGGGCTCATCCACAGCATTCAGAACTTCTCCCACTTGCTGTAACTAAGGGTTCCCCATATGGGCTGGTGGTGGGTTGCTGGCTGATGGAAGACTTGGGTTTTCTTGGTGAATTTTGGGCCCAAATAAGGGAGGAGCAGCAGAGGAATGGGTCCATCCTTTGTTGCATCTTCCAACTAGGGGCTGCACTGAGGCACAATCATCTGCAAAAGAAAAATCAGGCACCAAACTTCCTTTAGTTTTGACTTGGCCTTTTTAATAGAAGGAATTTACTATCAATGTGATAGCTGACTTTGATACTATGTTTGTCCTCCTTCTGGGGTTTTGAAAATACAGGCCTGGGGCGAAAACACACAGCTTTTGTCCTCCCTGGTTGACGGAAGCTAAACATTTGTCCATTGACCAGGGTAAAGCCATCTGAGGAACAATACTAATGAACTTCTTTCTGGGCCACATTTAAATGGTTCAGAGGCCCTTGGCGGAAAATATTGGTTCCTTGGGTATACATCTCGTCTTATTGAAGAAATGAGGAACCACAGAGCCCTATAGACTAATCAGCCAGAGGGGTGATAAGCGTGAACAAGAACACCACAAGAGACTCCTCCATTTTGAAACAATTCCAAATAAATCATTATTTCTTTAACCTATTTATAAACTGTTCATTTTCCAATTCTGTTTTCCTCTTCCATTATGACTTGCTTTCTTGGGCAACACTAATGAAAAAAAACACATGTTCCAATGCCCTTCACTTTCTTTTCCTCATAATTTTTGGTAACCTTTCTCAAGTTCCTTCCCGGGGCCATTTGTCCCAAAGTGAATCATTAAAATGGTAAGTTTAAAATTTGGGGGGGGGGGGGAAAAAAAAAAAAAAATTTTTTTTTTGGAAAAAAGTTTGGTTCCAAAAATTTTTTTTTTTTTTTTTTTTTTTTTTTTTAGGGAAAAATTTTTGGGGAAAAAAAGGGGTTCCCGGGGGGGGAAAAAAAAAAAACCCCCCCCCCCCAAAACCAAACTTTTATTTTTTTTTGGGAAAGGGCCTTTAAAATTTTTTTTTAAAAATTTAAAAAAAGGGGGCCCAAGGGGAAACCCCTTTTTTTAAAAAAGTTTTGGGGGGTTTTGGGGCCCCCTTTTTCCCCCCTTTCCTTCCAAAAAAATGGGGAAAAAAACCCAAACCTTTAAAGGGGGGGGGTTTTTTAAAGGGAAACCCCCGGTTAAACCAAAAACCCGAAAAAAAAAAAAGGAAAGGAAAAGGGCCTTTTTGGGAAAAAATTTTTTGGGTTGGGGAAAAGGGAAATTGGAAAATTCCTTTAAAAAGGGGAAAAAATTGGTTTTATTTTTTTAAATTTTGGGTTTAAAAAAACAAAACCGAAAAGGAAAAAAAAAAATTTGGGAAAAAAAAAAAAAACAATTTTTTCCAATAAAAATGGGGAAAAAAAAAAGGAAAAGGGAAAACCCAAAAAAAATTAAGGGGAAAATCAAAAAAAAATTTTTTTTTTTTTTTTTTTTCCCCCTTTTTCCCCCCTTCCTTCCCCCCCCCTTCCTTTTCCTTCCTTCCTTCCCCTTTTCCCTTCCTTCCTTCCTTCCTTCCTTCCTTCCTTCCTTCCTTTTTTAAACCCCTTCCTTTAAAAATTTAAAATTTTTTAAAAAATTCAAAATTTTTAAAAATTAATTGCCCCAAAAAATGGGGGGGAAAAAAAAAAGATAAAGGGGAAAAAAGGGGAAAAAAAAAAATTTTTTTTAAATTTTAAAAAAATTTTTAATTTTTTAAGAAAAAATTTTAAATTTTTTTTAAAATTTGGTTTTCCCTTGGTTTTTCCCGGGCCTTTTTAAAAAAAAAATTTTTTTTTTTTTTGGGGGGAAACAAAAAAAAAAAAAAAAAAGGGGAAAACTTGAAATTAAAATTAAAAATTAAAATTTTTGGGGGCAAAAAAAAAAATTTTAAATTTAAAAAAAAAATTTGCCCTTTTAAAAAAAAAAATTAAAAAAAAGAAAAAAAAAAAAATTAAAATTAATTTAAAACCTTTATTAAAAAAAACCAAAGGGGAATTTAAAAAAAAAAACCTTAAAAAAAAAAAATTTTTAAAAAAATTTTTTTTAAAAAAATTCCCTTCCCAAAATTTAAATTAAAAAAAACCCCTTTTTAAAAAATTTCCCCAAAAACCCATTTTTTTAAAAATTTTTTTTTTTTTTTAAAAACCCCGGTTTGGGTTTTTTCCTTTAAATTTTTTTTTTCCCCCCTTTTTCCCTTTTTTCCCCAAAAATTTTTTTTTTTTTAAGGTTTTTTAAAACCCTTTTTTTAAATTTTTTGGGGCCTTTTTTTTTTTTTTTTTTTTGGAAATTTTTTAATTTTACCTTCTTTTTTTTTTTTTAATTTTTTTTTTTTTTAGTTTCTTGTTTTTTTTTAAAACTTTTAAATTTTTTTTTTTATTTTAATTTTTTTTTTTTTTTTTTTTTAAATTTTTTTTTTTTTTTTTTTGGTTTTTTTTAAATTTTTTAAATTTCCTTGTTTTTCTTTTTTTTTTTTTAAATTTTTTTAAAATTTTTTTTTTTTTTCTTTTAAACCCAAATTTTTATTTTTTAAAAATTTTTTTTTTAATTTTTTTTTTTTTTCCAAATTTTTAAAAATTTTTTAAGGGTTTTTTTTTTTTTCTTTTTCCCCTTTTTCTTTTTTTTAAAAAATTATTTAAAATTTAAAATTTTTTTGGTTTTTTTTTTTTCCTTTTTTTTTTTTTTTTTTTTTCCCTTTTTTTTTTTCCCAAAATTTTGGGTTTAAAAATTTTTCCCTTTTTTTTTTAAAATTAAAATTTCCTTTAAAAAAGAATTTTCCCTTTTGGATTTTTAAATTTGGAAAAGGCCCAAATTTTCCTTTTTTTCCCTTTTTTTTAAAAAAAAAAAAAACCCAAAAAATTTTTTTTTTTCTTTTTTTTTTTTAAAAAACCCGGGTTTTTTTTAAAAAAAAACCCTTCCTTTACCAATTTTAAATTTTTAAAACCCCAAAAATTTTTTTAAAACCCAAAAAAAAAATTTGGTTTAAAACCCCCTTTTTTTTTTTAAAAAAAAACCCCAGAAAAAAACCCCCGGGGAAAAAAAAGTTTTCCCTTTTTGGGAATATTTTTTTGGATTCCCCAAACCCCTTTTAAAAAATTTTCCCCCAAAAAAATTTTTTTAAACCCTTTTTAAAAATTTTAAAATTTTTCCCCTTTTGGGCCCCCGGCCCCAAAACCAAATTTTTTTCCAGTTTTCCTTTTTTTTAAAAAAAACCCTTCCCTCTTTTCCCCCCCCTTTTCTGCCTTGGTCCCATTTTTTGGGACCCTTTTTAAATTTTTAAAAACCCCTTTTTTTTTTTGCCCTTTTTAAATTTCCTTTTAAAACCCCCGGGGGCCCCCTCCCCTTTGGCCCCCTTTTTAAAAAACCCCCTTTTTTCCAATTTGGGTTTTAAACCCCCCAAAGGGGTTTCCCAAACCCCCCTTTTGGGCCAAATAAATTTTTTTTAAAACTTTTTCCTTTTTTTTTTTTTTCCCCTTAAATTTCCTGCGGGGGGTTTTTTTTTTTTTTTTATTTTCAAATTTTCCCAAAATTTGAAAAAACCCTTGGGCAAATTTTCCCAAACCTTTAATTTTTTAAAATTTTTAAAACCCAAAAAATTTTTTAAAAGGGGCCGGGGCCCCCTTGGGAAAACTTTAATTTTTAAGAAATTTCCCCAAAAAGGTTCCGGGGGTTTTAAAGGCCCCCTTTTTTTAAAAATTTTTTCCCCTTTTTAAAATTCCTCCCAAAATTTTAAAAATTCCTTTTTTTTTAAAAAGGGGGGGCCCCCAAAAAAAAGGGGGCCAAATTTTTAAACCCTTTTTAATTCCGGGGGAAAAAAGGGGGGAAAACCCCCCCGGGGCCGGGAAAACCGGGAATTCCGGGGGTTTAAAGGGTGAATTTTAAAAAAGGGGAAAACCCCTTTTTTAAAAAAATTTCCTTTAAAAAAAAAACCAAAGGGATTTTTTAATTTCCCATAAAAAACCCCATTTTTTTCCCCGGCCCCCCCTTTTAAAAAAATTAAACCCCCAAAGAAGGTTTTGGTTTTTCCCTTTGGGGCCGGTTTTTAAAATTCCCAAAAAGGAACCAAAATTTTTTCCCCTTGTTTAAAAATTTTAAACATTTTTTTTAATTTTTCCTTTTTAAATTTTTTTTTTTTTAAAAAATTTTTTGGAAAATTTAATTTTAATTTTTTTTTTTTAAAAAAAAAATTTTAAAATTTTGGTTTTTTTTTAAAGGAAAAATTTAAATTTTTTGGGGGAAATTCCTTTTTTTTTTAAATTTTTTAAAAAAATTTTAGAATTTTTCCCCTTTTTTTAAAATTTAAAAAAATTTTTTTAAAAAAATTTTTTCCCCCTTTAATTTTAAAAAATTTTTAAATTTAAAAAATTTGGGGCCCCAAAAAATTTCACCCAAATTTTCCGGCCCGGGAAAAAAGGTTTTTCCCCAAGGTTTAAAAAAACCCCCCCTTTAAAAGGGCCCCAAAACCCGGAAAATTTTTTTTAAAAACCCCCCCCCCTTTAAAAAACTTTTTAAAGGGCCCTTTTTAAAGGGTTTTCCAAAAAAAAAAAAAAGTTTTGGGCGGGGAAAAAAAGGTTTAAAGGGAAAAGGTTTTTCCCCTTTAAATTTTTTTTAAAAAAAGGGGAAAAATGAATTAAAAATTTAAAAAAAAAAAACCCAACCCCAAAAAAAAAAAAAAAAAAGGAAAAAGGGAAAAAAAAAAACCAAAATTTAAAGGAAAAAAAAAAAAATAAAAAAAAAAAAAAAAAAATTTTTTTAAAATTTTAAAAATTTTTTTTAAAAAATTTTAAAAATTTTTTTAAAAAAAAAATTTTTCCTTTGGGAAATTTTTAAAAAAAAAATTTTTTTTTTAAACATTAAAGGGTTTTTTGGCCTTTAATGGTTTTTTGGGGGGCCCCCCCAAAAATTTCCCCTTTTTCCCAAAAAAATTTTCCCAAAATAAATTTTTTTTAAAAAATTTTTAAAATTTTTTAAAATTTTTTAAGTTTCCTTTATTTTAAAGGGGGGGAAAAAATTTGGGTTTCCCCTTTTGGGAACCCCTTTTTTCCCAAAAAACCTAAAGACCCCCGTCCCCTTTTTTTTAAAAAAATTTTTTTTAAAACCCCTTTTTTTTTTTTTTGAAATTTTTAAATTTTTAAAATTGGGTTTTTCCCCAAGGTTTTTCCCAAGGGGGGGTTTTACCTTAAAAATTTTCCCTGGGTATCAAGGGTTTTTCCTTAAAAATTTAAGGGGTTTTTTAAAAAATTTCCCCTTTTTTTTTTTTTTTTTTTTGGGTTTTTTTAAAAATTTTTTTTTCCCCCTTTGGGTTCCCGTGGGATTTCCCGGGGAAATTTTTTTTTTCCCAATTTAAAAATTTCCTCCTGTGGGTTTTTTACAGGGGCCCCCCTTTTCCCCTTTTTTTTTTAAAAACCTTTTTCCCTTTAATTTTTTAAAAAGGGTTTTTTTTTTCCAAAAAGGGGGGAAAAAAATTTTTAAATTTCAGAGAAAACATAAATCTATTTTCTGACCTTTATACACGGTATAAAATCGCAACGTCTAATGAGTTCTGTGCTGTGGGAAGAGGCCTTCCCTCATTCATTATATTCACATGTTTCATCCGCAACAAGATTTCTACACAAAGGATGAGATCCAGCCTTTTTGCAAATACATTTCGTATAATATTTCTTTCCAATGGGAATATTGTGATTTATAGTGACCTTTATCTTCTAGGTAATGGCAAGTCTTCCTTCAGCACATTTGTAAGTTCTCTCTCCATTCGGTATCCTGAGATGCATACTCAGACGTGAACTTGGGCTAAAGACCTTCCCGGTCCAAGTCCATGGGAGATTTTTTCTCAAGCAGAAAATCTCTGTTGACTAACAAGCTCTGTCCTCCATTTTTATAGCTTTGTTCATGATTTCAATCTTCTAGGAATTTTCTGGAGGCAATTCAGAGATGAAGTGAGCCTGAATGTTTTTCCACATGGATTACATGAATGAGGTTTTACATCTACCATAGGATCTCCCATGTGTAGTCAGGGACTAATACCTGTGAAAAACTTTATCATGATCCAGACACTCAAAAGTTTTCTTCTAATGCACACTCTCAGTTAAGTAAGATTTGAGCTTTGCCTGAAGATTTCCACATTCATGAGGTTTTTTGTCTAATGTGAAATTTCTCATGTTTACCAAGACTGCTGTGCCATGTGAAAGACTTTCCACAGTCATTACCTCCATAAGGCTTCTCTCCAGTGTGGATTCTCTGATGGGAAGCAAGATGGCTGCGCTGTGTGAAAGTCTTTCCACAGTCATTACATTCATAAGGCTTCTCTCCAGTGTGGATTCTTTGATGGACAGCAAGACTGGAGCAATCTGTGAAAGCCTTTCCACATTCATTACATTTATAAGGCTTCTCCCCAGTGTGCATTCTCTGATGGGAAGTAAGATGGCTATGCCACGTGAAAGATTTTCCACATTCATTACATTCATAAGGTTTTTCTCCAGTGTGGATTCTCTGATGAGAAGTAAGATGGCTGCGCTGTGTGAAAGTCTTTCCACAGTCATTACATTCATAAGGCTTCTCTCCAGTGTGGATTCTCTGATGGCAAGTAAGACTGCTCTGCTGGGTGAAAGCCTTTCCACATTCATTACATTTATAAAGCTTCTCTCCAGTGTGGATTCTCTGATGTTTTCGAAGACCTGAACTACAACTGAAATTCTTTCCACACTGATGACATTCATAAGGTTTTTCTCCGGTGTGGATTCTCTGATGGACAGCAAGGGAGCAGAGCTTTGTGAAAGCATTTCCACAGTCACTACATTCATAAGGCTTCTCTCCAGTGTGGATTCTCTGATGTTGAACCAAGTTGGAATAACACTGGAAACCCTTTCCACATTGTTTACATGTATAAGATTGTTCTTGTATGTGAATTCTCTCTTGTTGAGAAGTAGATCGCTCTCTCAATGTCTTTTCATGTTTCTTACATTCATGAGGTTTCTCTCCAGCATGGATACTCTGATGATTGGCAAGGGACGAGAGTACAAGAAAAGTTTGATCACATCCATGGCACTCAGGTGTTTTCTCTCCAGGATTTATATTATCTTTAACAACACTGGAACTCTCTCTTAAAGCTTTTTTGTGTGTATTCCATTCACAGTGTTCCTCTCTAATGTGGTTTCTTTTCTGCTTAGCAACAACAGCTTTGTACGCACTATATTGAAAAAGGTCTTTCCATGAGATCATTTTCAGATTTGCACTCATCTCGTTTATATCAAACAGTGTCTCTGCATCTGAAAGAAATAAAAACATGTGTATAAATATACCCTCTAAAGCTGGGGATCATGGTGAATTCACTTTAATATTTTTCAGGTAAAAAAGTTTTCAACCTGAACGGACGGGTTCCATCATTTTAAAATGCTATTAGCTCACACCAGTAAAGTGATTCAATTAAACAGAGTTCCACACAAAAGTACAATGACTTGGACCCCCCCAACAAAGCTGAGACAAAGGCAAGGTGACGGTTCTCATAATTTAGAAACCAGCCTATGAGCTCTGAATGGCTGAGTAACCTGATCCAAATCCCTGCAGCAGAGATTAAACTCAAAACTGGAAACTGAGCCTCAATCCATTACACTAGACAGATATTCTCCATTTTATTTCCAATCCTTTTCTTTCAAATTCAATTCAGGCACCACCTAGCTCTGCACCCCTGGGAATGTGGTTCTTTCCTCAATTTTCTGTAGAAAATTAATAATTGTATCTATTTACCAGGTTATTGTGAGACCCAAAGGAGAATTTACCCAAAACTCTTGCCACCCCATATTTTTTCTTTATCATTGTCACTAGTTTTGATTCTTCCACCTCAACTCTTCCTTTCAAAAACCCTTCCCCTCTCTTTTCTATGTAAAATGTCTGTTGAATTTGATGCATTTTCATGAAAAAAAACACTTTTCTTTGCCTGGATTTAGCTTAAGAATGAGTTTTATAAGCTGCTGTTTCTTTCAAACCTTCTCCCATTTTTATGCCAGATTTAAAACTTTTGACAGCTTCTTCGTACCCAGGGCCCAATGCATAGAAACGGAACAGGCGCTTAATCAATTTGTACTGATTGGTAGGAATTATAGGGCTGATCATTGGCCTTTCCCCACCCCTCAATCCTTTGCATCTGGTCCCTATGGGGGCCAAATTGTTTCTATTTCTGTCTCTTTCCTGCTCCCTCCTTTCACCCATGGTCCCATGGAATTAACAAGGGCCTAGGACTCCTGGTGCTGTTATGGAATAACCACAAGTCTTTCCCTCCATTCCCCAACCTTAAGGGAAGCTTCAGGGTTCTAGTAAGTGACTGGATTTAAGTGAGGGAGGCTGCCCAAAGTCACCAGCCCCACTTTCCCCCACCCATCTGTGTCCCGGGGAGGTACAGATCAGGGATTATTCAGATGACTCTGCATGCAGGGGGAGAATTTGGCCCCTTCTTAAGGTAAGGTCTCCAAAGGCTGCCCCCATCCAGTGATTAAAGTTAGGAACAATGGGGGAAAGAATCTCCTCTCCCCTGGGATTAAAAAAAAAACTCAATAAATAAAAAGGAAATGAATGAAACACTGAAAAAGAAGCTCGGGGTTTGGGGCCAAAGCAGAAAGGATTGCGATATACACTAGTCTAAGTTTCAATGGGAGGGACCCAAACAAAGACCAAATGGATTTATAACAGGATCTATGGGGTCAATGAGAATCAGACTGGATTTTGATTTAAGGTGGGTTCCCAAAAGGAATCCGGAGCAGTTCGGGTGGCACAGTGGATTTTTCCAGCACTGAAAGAAGAGGATCTGGTTCAAACTGCCCTCAGACACATTTCCTAACTGTGTGTCCCAGGGCCAAACCATTTGAACCACAATTGCCTCAACAAAAAAAAAAAAAAAAAGAAGAAGGAAAAACAAACAAAAAAAGAAAGAAAAAGAAAGCAAGAAATGAAATCTATCCAAGGGGATGGTTAGTGGTGAAGAAAAGAAAGAAGGGAAATTTTAGGGTCCTGTGAAGGGATATGATATTCTAGGTGGACAGAGGGAAGGAAGGAAAGAAGAAAAGAAAGAATTAAAAAGGAAAGGAAGGAAGAAAAAACCCGGGAGAGGAGGGGGAAGAAGAAAAGGAAAGGAGGGGGAAAGGAGACTTCCAACTGATCCAATTCCAGCTTGGGCCGCATTCCTCAGAGGTTGTTCTTTGTTCTATGAATCTCTGCTTAACTGTAGCCACAAGGGGTAGTTGGCAAGAATGAAAAAGAGAAAATCATAAAAAAAGCCCACAGGAGAAAAAAAAGAACATTCCAGGAAAGCAAAAGCAATGGGCAGTTCTGGAATTAATATCTTTCACATATGGTTTATAGAAATTTAATTATTATGGATTCTAAAATCCTCCCTTTATGTTCTTGCTGAAATAAAAACATTTTAAAAATTGTTCCCTAACTTTTCCTTTTGTTTTTAGTTTTTAAATGAATATCAAAAAGTAAAAAAAAAAAAACTTTCCTTGGGGAAGGCCTAAGAAAGTCATATTAGACAGCCTGAGCCCTCTTTCTTTGTTTGTGGATTTTCTAAAGCCCTAAATTTTCCAACAAAGGGCTTCCATTAGGATCCTGATTTCTTCATTAAAGGGAAACTGAAAGGCCTAAGTCCAACCCCCCATTTTACAGATGAAGAGACTGAGGTTCAGAGGCTCAATAAGGATGCCTAGGCTGTCATTAACACAAAATTGAGAAAAGGATTCCCAAGCCAGTTTTCCCACCCCCGCCCATGACATGAAGAAGACTTCCTTGGGACAGCAGCCTGCGCCAGCTTGCAACCCACTCACCAGGGACAGGAGGTTCCTTGGGGCCCCTCTCTCCAATGGGAGAAGAAATCTTCTCTGGGAACTGGAAGTCCTGGGGAGGAAAAAAGGATAGTGGTTAAGGGGCCTTGAAACTTTCATTTATTCCTCATTAGAATAGGGCCAGGGGTAAGGCCCACTGGGTGGGGTTCAAGGCAACTCCAAAGATGGTTTTCAGGGTGCTTATTGCCAGGGGAAGAGGGCAGAGGGGAAAGGAGGCCATGCAGGCAACCTGGAAGCAGAAGATCCTGATTTTGCTGCCTCCTTCACAGCAGGATGGTCACATCCCACAGCTTCCATTTTCTGGACATTAGAGGCAGCTGGAAGCACAGAGAAGGGAGCACCAGGCCTGCAGTCAGGAAGCCCCAAGTTCAAATTTGGGTTTAGACACATCCTGGCTATGTGACTGTGGGGGTTAATTTCAAGTTTGTTTTAGCCTCCAGACCTATAAAATGGGATAAAGATGGAGCCCAAAACAAAGGGTTTGGGTGGGGATAAGGGCAATAATGTGCATAAAGGAAGCTCTGAGCACAAGGCCTGGATTCCAGCAAATGTATGGAAAGACCTCCTCCCTTCCCTTTCTCTACAAGTACAGGTCTTTGGGGGATATATGAAGGAAGAACAAGGGCCCACTTGCTGTACTGCGATTTATGACTTACCCCAGGGGCAGTGAGGTAAAATGTATTTTTTTTTACACAAAAGAATATTGCAAAGACAAAATGATTCCCACCAAGAAGGGGCCTTCTTTATTCCATGTACAGTGAAAAGGGGCAGGATCAAGTTTTCCAAAGGTTTCCAGACAAAATTGGACGTTCCCCTCCTAAAGTGCAAAAGACCGGCAAGAAGAACCAGCCAGCAGGGAAGACCCTTTCTTCTTGGGAAGGAGGCAGCCGTGGGCCTTTCCAAGAAACTGGCAAGTCTGAAACTTTGCACCCCTGGGAGGGGATGGGTGACACTCCTTTTGTTTAAGGTTCCAGAGTTCCAAGGGAAAACCCTCCTTCAGGGAAACAAAATTTCAGCATTCCCCAGCATGACCTCCTTGTGCAGCTCTTTTTCTGATCTTGGGTCCAACAGACCCCACCTCCCGGGCTAAAGTCCACAGCAATATCCTTGAAGGTCACCAACCCTAAAACACCAACACTCAGAGGACTTAAGGATTGAAGCACATTTCAAACGCCTAATAATGCTCCTCAATTTAAGAAGGGACCTTGAAGCATGGGGAGGGATCTGCCCAAAGGTGACAGCCCGGTTAAGAACCAGCACCGAAATTAAAAAGTTTTCCCAAAAGACCAGTGGGATATGAAAATATTCTTTATTTTCAGGTGGAATAAAATTGAGAAATATCTTACTAGGAAATTACTGCCTGGAGAACCACAAAAGTTAAAGGTTTTATCAGAGAGATGAGGATTTTTGGAGGTGAAATTCAGAAGTGCTATGTTTAAAAATGGCATGAAGTGTTTGTGTGAAAGCAAGTATTATGTGCTATAGAGCTAAAACATTTCCATGATCACTGAGGAGAAAAAAAGATTTATGAATTTTCCAAAGGCCAGAAATTGTCTTATCCAGATGAAAACACTATCCTTCCCCCAAATTATTTTATTTTTCCAAATCCAAGTACAGATAGTTTTCAACATTCATTTTTGTAATATTTTGTGTTCCAAATTTGAGAATCCACACTTCTTAATGAATCTGGCCCAATTTCCAATTTTACAAAAAGCAAACTGAAGCAGAGAGAAAGGGTTTTACCCAAAGGTCACATCCTTTTAGCACTTGGAAGCACAATCTCAAAGGCCTCCCACCTACACTTTGTCACAGCTGGTGTGGACACAGCTCAATGTTGTCTTCCATTGGAATGGGAAGGCCTTTTGAGGGCAGGGACGATTTTTTCCTTCTTTGCATCTCCCCTCCTATTCCCCAATTTTCCCTTTTCCTAAATGCCTGTTGCTTTGATGTAAGAAAAGGGCGAGAAAAGGAGGGGATGGAGCTAAATGATGGAATTATTTAAAGTGCCTAATTGGGTCCATGGGTCTTGTTGGGACTTTCCTCCTGGGAAATGCCATGTATGCCATGTCAGCCTGATGGGTTGGCCCAAGGAGGCAAGGGGCCGGGGCCCTGAGGCAGGAGGTTGGGGTTTAAGGTGTTTCCTTTGAGAAGGCGAGGGGTGTCCCTTGCTAGAACTTTTCGGGAGGCAGCACAACCTGCATGCCTCCCTTCTGCGGACTCCCACATAAGCAGTGCTGGAGGGGCCCGGGGTATTCAAGGGAGAGTAAATATTAAAAACCAAGCTTCAATTCCATTAGGAAGAAGGATGGGGAAAGAAGAGAGAGGCAAGAGGAAAGAGATTCAGAAACCAGAAAGAGGCAAGAACATCATCCACCTGCTCTTGCTTCCTGCTAAAGCCCCCAAAGATTGCAAAAAGAAACAGGGCTGGGTCTCCATTCTGTCCGGGGAAGATGGATTAAAGGCCCTGACACCTTGGGAGCCCCCAGGGGAGGTAACAGGAGATAAAAAAAGGGAAGAAAAGAAAACCCAACCAAGAAGAAAAGAAATGCTGGACACCTTGATCCTTTATAACATTCATTATGTTAAGGTTTGTTTTTTCAAATCTGTTTTATGTTCTTTGTTCCTTGGGGAAATTTTTTTTTCTTCTTTATTTTGTATTTAAGGTTAAAACAAATTATACTAGGGACCCTGATGGCACAGGGTTTAGAGCACTGGCCCTTGGAAGGTCAGAGGAATTGAACAATCCTACCTCAGACACTTAAACTTCCTAGTTTTAAATTCAAAAAGTCATTTAACTGCAATTTTAGGAAAAAAAAAAAAAAAAAATTTAAACCAGAAAAATTTCAAAAGAAGGAATTCAAGAGATTTAAAGCCTGTTTCCTGGAGGAAACAGGGCGAGCAAACAGCAGAAAGGTCAATATTTGCCTGCTCCCAGCCAGGAAAAGGGACAAAAGAGGGGAAGCCCAGGGTTCTGCTCCAGAAACAGGGGCCAAGGGTTTCCAGAACCCTTCAGTGGCTGCAGGGAGGGGCCGACCACAGGGACAAAAGAAACAGGCTAAAAGGGGGGTGTGTGTGTGTGTGTGTGTGTGTGTGTGTAGAGGGGAGATGGTGCTGGACCAAAGCAAAGGCAAATACCAACAGGACAGACACTTGGTGTTTATGGTCACCTTTGTCAAGGACCCATTCAGGGACAATTTAAACAAACATGTGGGAGCAACAACTGGGGGAAGGGAGTTAGGCTCAAGATGCCAAAGGGACAATGAATCAATCCAAAACATGCAGAGGGAGGGCCAGTGTTGTTTCTGCATTCCCCCCCATTTTTAAAGGATCCATAGGAAAGAGAGAGATGGGCGGTCTCACCAACCATCCTCCAGATCCGGGGAAATGGCCCTTGGGTTGATATTGTCACATCTGTGAGCAGAATACACTTTCACCTGGGGTGGGGTCTGGCTCTCAGGGGCCAATTCCCTCTGGCTCCAGGCTCCCTTTGGGGCCAGGCCGTCCTCTGCAGGCTGGGAGGGGATGATTTAGCTGCACAGATGTTGTTTCCTTCTTTTCCTGGAAGGAGGTTTACAGGAAATTAAGGCGTGAGGTTCCGGGGAGATTGGCCTAACCCTGCTTGGGACACAGACCCCAATTAATAGGGAAAAATTTATTGGTGATTAAAGTTGGGGAGAAATGAAGCCAACATGACCCTTTTTAAACCATTTAAAACAAAAGTCCAGGAGGGAGGAAAAAGTCCCCGGGCTGGCCATAGGGGCAGTCAGTTTTATATAGAAGGGACAGGGAATAAGATGAGTGGGGTGATATGACATAAAACTGAAGATTGGCTCACCTTCTCTTACTCTTACTCTTCTGACTTCCTTCCTCTCACCTACCTTCCTACAGACCCAAAGAAAGGAGAGATTTGAGGCCCCAGATGGGTGAAAGGTGTAGAACCTCAATTGTCCCCCTAGTCGAAATTTCCTGTCAGTGAATTTGGACCTCCCAGCATGTTGTCTCCCCAAAGAGACATATTATCTAGAAAATAAAGTGGCTGAGGGATAAAAGTAGGAGGTAAGGGTCTGAGATGGGCCCCAGGGAAAAACAAGGAAGGCAAAGGCTGGGGAGGACAACCCGGGGGGATTCAGCTCCCAGGAGTTATGTTGAGGGGGGGCAGGAAACTGGGGTTTGGGTAAAAAGAAGAAATTTAAGTGTCCAGAAGTGATTTGGGTGAATAGTTGAATCTGGAAAAACAAGATGGCTGAGTCCTGAAATCTAAGCAGAAGATGGGGAAGGTTCCCAAGATTCTTGGGTGGTTGTGGGCTTAGAATCCCTGAAAAGGAATGTGCCCAACAGTGAGCCAAATGCCTGGGAAGAAGCCAAGATGTGCAGAATCCAGAAAACTTTGGCCCAGGAAACAGCTTCGTTTCTGCAACCAAGGAGGGTTCCTTGGGGGCAGAAAGGCAAACCTTGGAACTTCATGAAATCATGTGTGATGGACCTGGACCCCCCCAAATGGATCAACCAAATCCCAGTTCCAATGGAGCAGTAATGAACTGAACCAGCTACGCCCGGCCAAAGAACTCTTGGGAGATTGACTAAGAACCATTACATTGAACCCCAATCCCTATTTTATTAACTTGCATTTTTGGATTTCCTCCACAAGCTAATTGTACAATAATTTTCCAAGTCTGATTCTTTTTGTACAGTAAAATAAAAGGTTTTAATGTATTTATTTGTATCTAATTTATTTTTAATATATTTAATATCTATTAGTCGTCCTGCCATTTGGGGGAGGCGGTGGGGGTAAGAGGGAAAAATTGGAACAAGAGGTTTGGCAATTGTTAAGTTAAAGTTACCCATACATATAACCCTTAAATAAAAGGCTATTAAATTAAAAAAAAAAAAAAAAAAGAAAGAAAAAATCATGTCTGAAGGCTCCAATCAATTCCCAAACAGGATTGGAGGCAGAGCTTAGGACACCCATGTCCAGAAGGAGGAGGGCTGAAAGTGAGAATTTGGGTTACTAAGGAAACCTGCCTTTGGGAAATATGGACCCCATGGTAAGCTTGAGGAAGAGGTAACACTGGATACTTGTAATGTTTGGGAACCTGAAAAGAGGGGAGCCAAGAATTCATTAAGGCCGAACTGGAAGTAAATTGTTCGACAGATTGGGAGGCCACCCAAATCAGGCGAAAAAGTGTGAATGTTATGCAAGGGCAGCCCAGAAGGCAGGACTTGTAGGGCCTTTCTCCACACCACCTGGGTCCCGCCCCAGCAGGGAAGGTTTGCATAAAGGAAAATGGCAGATCCAAAGAATCCCGGGGTCCAAACCTTTCTGCTTCCCCATTAATTGTATTCAGAAAGTCTCTGAACTCCAAGGAGCCCCAAGCAGCCCATCCCTGAAGTCTGGGGTGGGACCCTCCCAAACATCAGAGGGTGATGCCCTCCTGAGTGCTGCCTGCCTCCCCTCCCCCAGCCCTGTCCATCATCACATTGGCCAATGGCCTTTAAATGGCTCTTCTCCAGCCCTAGACTCCTCCCTTTCAAACTCCACCCTATGATTCTTAGTTCATCTGGCCACTCACCCACCAGGCTGCTCATTTTGTCTCCCATGAGCTCCTCCTCCCCAAGCTTCCATCACCAGAAGTTTTGTTGGAGGACAGATACAGGACTTTGATCTGACATTGGACTTGGAAGAGCACTGCCTCCCTTACTGCCATTGAAACACAAAGCAAGACATCTCCCTTTTATCTGTGGTCCTCTTCTAGAATAAAACATCATCAACAGGTCATCAAGTCACTGTACCTCTTTTTTCTTCTGTTACTTTTCCATACACTTCGAATACTAATAGTATCTCCACTTGCCATGGTTGTTGTAAAGAAGAAATAATATTTGTGTATCACTTGGACAACAGCTGATACTATATAAAGGTTAGCTATTAATGCTGTGATTTAGCGGCAGAAAACTTTGGAACACAAGGTTTGGCAATGATGAATGTTGAAATCTATCTTTGCATGTATTTACAAAAATAAAAAATACTTCCAGTGAAAAATTCTAGATTGATTAGGTCTAGATTGACCTAAAGCTACCTAAAACAGGAGAGAAAATTAAAAGCAAAAGAAAGTCCCACTTTCCTTTCATAAAACTCAGACTTTTATAGGAAAATCAACCAGAGGGACTTTGGGGAGAAACCAGAACTTTTACCTTTCAAATAAGTGTCTTACATGTTTGTTTGGATTCTTACAAGGTGCTAAGTCAGTTATCTAATTTAGCCTGGTACTTAACAGTTCTCTAGTTCACTAATATATTTAGTACTTATTGGAGTTCTACAGGATTCACATCTTTAAGAGAACATATATAAGCTTGGAGCGTCAACCAGGATTCAGTCCAGATTCACAAGTCAAAGAGCACAAGCCCACTCTAGGAGGCGGAGACAGATTCATTCCATTTTCCACACCTGTGCTGGCTGGAGACATTCAGAGGGAGCTAGAGGCAGAATCTGGCAGCGGCAAAGGACTAGAGGCAAGATCCAGAAGGCCTCCAGAAAACTAGCGAGCCCCAAAGTGAAGGAGATAAGATTTTGACAGAAAGTATAAAGGATTGGACTTTAATCCCTGGCTGCATCTGGGGTTATTATATTGAACTGAAACTAAGGCTGCCTCCAGAAGTCCGCCAAGAATCCTGCTCTCAGAGAACATTATATTTTAGAGAAGAACCTTACATATACTCTAGCTCCCTCTAAATGTCTCCAGCCAGCACAAAGGTGGAACAAGGAATGACTTCTGATTGTCCCAGACCCAATCCGGTTGGGGGTCCTAGCTTATATATGCTCTCTTAAACATGTGAATCTTGTAGAAGTCTAATAAGTACTAAGTACATTAGTGAACCAGAGAACTGTTAAGTACCAGGCTAAATTAGATAACTGACTTAACACCTTGTAAGAATCCTGACACATGGTCATTGTAAGACATCTCAAATCAGACAACTGATTCAAGATGTCAGAAAAGACAGTTTGGAACAGAAGGGCTTCAGGTTGATTGACCTCAATTTTTTATATTAAATATTACTTTTCCCCAATTATATATGACAATTTTAATACTTTCAAAAAAAATTTTAGAGGCAGTTAAATGGCACAATGGAAAGAGCACCAGCCTAAAGTCAGGAAAATCTGACTTCAAATTTGGTCTCAGACACTTAACACTTCCTAGCTGTGTGACCTAGGTAAGTCAAAACCCCAATTGACTAAGCAAAAAACAAAACAAAACAAAACAAAAAAACATCTTTCGCTCTTTCTGTTGATTTTTGCTTGCATTTTGTTTTAGTTCTCAGGAGTTTTCCTTTTCTTCTATACTCAATTTTTCTTGTGCAGTGTAATGGGCTGAGGTTTGAGTTGATGCACTGAGGTCCCAAGTACATGAGGCTAAATAGTAATTGGGCTATACTCTATTAATATACATG